>NW_020955576.1:332183-366877 GCF_003031625.1 Empidonax traillii
GGAACATCCAGGGGGCCATGGGAAGGTCCTGCAGGGATGGGAGGAGGTGGCTGGGGAGGTTGGAGGGGGGGTGTGAGGGGCAGGGTGGGATGGGAGGGAGGGAGGTGAGGAAAGCTGGGGGTGTTGTTGAAGGGTGGGAGGAGGATGGGGGGTCTGGGATGGGGCTGGAAGAGCTTTTGGGGAGGGGGGAACTGGAGACAGAGCAGTTCCTAAATTGCATTTTGGAGAGGGAGGAGGTGCTCAGGGAATGGGGGGGAGCAGGAAACAGCTGAGGGGGGATCACCCTGAGCCTGCACTTCCAAACCAGGCTGGACAGGCACCAATCCTGCCTTTCCTTGCCTTTCTACCTTGCCATTCCAAAGGGCTTCTGAGAAAACTAAACCCCAAAGACTCCCAACTCTGTCTCCAGCACATCCATTGGGGCTTTTTTTTTTTTTTTTTTTTTTTTTTTTTTTTTTTTTTTTTTTTTTTTTTTTTTTTTTTTTTTTTTTTTTTTTTTTTTTTTTTTTTTTTTTTTTAGCAGAACAAGGAGAATCGACTCCCTTTTTTCATCTTTATTTCAGCATAGCAGGTTCAAACCTGGATTTCTAGAAGCAGTGAGGAAGAAAAGCTCCTCCTTTTTTGAAGGAATCTGGTGGACAGGCCTCACCTGAGCCATGGCCACACGCCTCAGATCGGTGAGTTGAGCCCCCCCAAAAGGGGCTTTGTGAAGATTTGTCCTGCAAAAACACCTTCTCCTGGACACTCCTGAACATCCTGAGGCTGGGGATAATTAGGGATAATTCTAAGGAGGAAAATGGGGTTTTCCAAAGAAGAATGTGCCGCTGTTAGTTCCAAAAAGATCCAGAAATGCTCCAACCCTCCCAAGAACACCCGTGGCTTTGGCAGTGCTGGAGACTGAGTTGCTCCAGGGTCATTCCCAGGTATTTTATGGTCCAGTTGAGGTCCCTGAGCTCTCCCAGACTGTTGTTCCCTCATTTTGTGATCCCATACAGAAGGTTGGGATATGGAAAAAATGCTTAACACAGAGGGGATTTCGGGACATAACTGTCAGGAGTTATTCATTATTATTAACAATTAAAATTATTAATTATTATAGCTATAACTAATTCAATTATATCTATTATATCTAATTTATATTATTGCATTGCATTATATATATAACAATTATAGCAACCCAAGCCAAAGCCTTCTGGGGTTTTATGATTCCTAAAGGTGCTTTGGAGATGATCTAAACCCTCTGCCAGTGGCTCTGAGGTTCAGAGGCAGAGGGCAGCAATCTGCTGCAGGAAAACTCCGAGGCACACAGAGCAGTTCTTGGGAAAAGCACCCTGGGATTGTGGAATCCCAGGAGGGTTTGTGGTGGAAGGGACCTGGATGAGAAAGGACACAGGGAAAATAATGCCAGGATGGATTTGCTGCTTTCTGAGGAGGAGCTTCTGTCCCCTCTTTGACCAAATCCCACTGTGGTCACCACTAAAAATGTTCCATCTGAACACACTTCCAGGGATGGGGACTCCACCCCTGCCCTGGGCAGCCCTTTCCACTAAGAAATGTTCCCCAAATCCAACCTGCCCCTCCTCTGGCACAGCCTGAGGCCGTTCCCTCTCCTCCTGTCCCTGTTCCCTGGGAGCAGAGCCCAAACCCTCCCAGCTCCCCCCTCCTGTCAGGGATTGCAGAGCCAGAAGGTCCCCCCTGAGCCTCCTTTTCTGTGCTGGGGAGATCTTTCGGTCTCTTTTTGGGCATCTTAATTAGGGCCTGTGACCATTGATTTTAAAAGCTTAAAAAAAATAAAAAAAAATAAAGAACTAATGACTCCAAAGGTCAATCTTTGCCTTTACATGGGTGTTTTCGTGCCTTGGAGGAGCCTGAGTGTCACGGGCTCTGATACAAAAATACTCAGTTTGAATATTCTGATTCATCATCACTCAATTCAACCTGGGGATGAAGAAAATCCCAGAGGCATCATAAAATCCCAGCCTGGTTTGTCTTGGGAGGGACCTTAAAGCTCATCCAGTTCCACCCAGGGACACCTTCCACTCTCCCAGGTTGTTCCAAGCCCTGTCCAGCCTGGCCTTGGACACTCCCAGGGATGAGGCAGCCACAATTATATATAATTTTCTATATAAACTTTCTAATTTGATATTGCACAGAATAAAGTGTAGCAGGCCAAGCTACCCATGAATACATTGATTTTAGGGTATGAATTCTACCCCAGCAGTGCTGTGGAGACGCAGCAGTTCACTCAAACCCTTCACAAGTGGCTTTTGTGGTTGTTTGCTTCCTAAATATCCCAGATTCCCTGATCTTGCATAAACATCCTATGACCTAGTGAGAAAATGCCTCAAAAGGTAGAAATTCATAACTAAGAACCTCAGGTCAAGAGACAGAACAGCTCGATAAAAATGTGCTCCTGAGAGTTATGGCCCCAAAACCTCTCTGAGCTGAGGAAAATGGAACTTCTTCCATCTTCCAACCTTTTGTATTAAATGCAGGGATCACAGAACGAGGGAACAGCAGGCTAGGAGAGCTCAGGGATGTCAGCTGGGCCATCCTCTGCACCCACAGCCCATCACAAACCACCTGGAGACGTGTCCCTCCACCTTTTTGCTGGCTCTGCCATCCGGGGCAGGCTTTGTGGGAGGAAATCCTCTTTTCCTTCTGCCCTTTTGGGCCTCTTGGGAGCCTGGGGGTAAGGCAAAGCCCTTCCAACCTCCAGCCAGTGTGTCTTGACCTGCCAGGCCACTGTGATGGCCCAGACCTACGGAGGAGTCTTTGGATGGCTGAATTTTTGCCCGGCGTGGAATTCCAGCGCGTTACGATCCCGGGAAGTTCAGGTGGCTCTCTTGGGGGGGTGTGCGGTTCTTAAAGGGGTTTTCCTCCCTTTTCTCTCTCCCTGCAGGCTGGCAGGAGGTGCACTGTGATCGGGGGCTCGGGGTTCCTGGGGCAGCACATGGTGGAGCAGCTCCTGGACAGGGGTTATGCTGTCAACGTCTTCGACATCCACCAGAGGTTCCAGAGCGACAGAGTGAAGTTCTTCCTGGGAGACCTCTGTGACAAGGAGGTACAGACCCACAGGGACACCCTGGCTGGCATTAAGGAAGTGTCCCCAGGGCTCAGTGCCGGGCCCAGGGCTGATTCATTTCATCAGCAGTGTGTGCAGGGAGGGGGCAGAGGATGCTCAGGGGGGGCCCAGTGATGGCACAAGAGGAACTGATGGCCAGGAAGTTCCTCCTGGGCACGAGGAAGAACTTCTGAAGAGGCTGCCCAGAGAGTCTCCCTCACTGGGGATATTCCAGAACTATCTCAACACAATCCATGTGCTCTGGGATGGCTCTGCTGGAGCAGGAGGTGGGACCAGATGACCTCACCCTTCCAGCCTGACCCATTCTGGGATTCTGGGAAAGGATATCTGGTTAAACGGGTGTTGGATCCAACACTGAGCCTTTCCCAAAGCTCTGACACACCTGGAAGCCTGCATAGGTTGGAAAAGGGGTTGCAGTTGTGCCTCTCACCCTTTCCCTGGGGTGAAGCCTCAGCACTTCTCCATGGAATCAACTCCTGGTGTCTCTCAGAGCTGCAGAGAACAGACCTGGTTTCTGCCTGAAGCTTTTGCATCACTGTTAGTTTGGACACTCAGTGTAATTACATCCCCTGTGCTAATTACAGGGGGCTCTCCCAGCTCTCCTCAGCTCCACGAGGATGGTACAACAATTCCCAGGCCTCCTGTGGGTGAGCCAGGTGGGAGACACCTCCCCAGCTGCCTGAGCACCACAGCTCAAAGCTTTGGGGCAGCGACCTCCAACAGGGCCCTGGGGAACTGGGAAACTGCTGCTTCCTGAGTGTCCCAACTCCTGGCTCCAGGGAGTTCTGAGTCTCCTACCTGCTTCCAATATTCCAAGTGGTTCAGCCTAAAGAGCTCTGCAGGAGTCCCCAGGTTCTTCTCTGGAAAGAAGTGATGATGCAGAGTGTGTGTTGGCCCAGCTCAAGAGGAGAGGGCACTGTGAAAACCCTGGATGCAAATCCTATTCCAGCTGCCCACCTTTATGGAGGGAACATGACTGAAATTTCACAGAGTGTTTCCATGAAAAAAACAACAAACCTGTCTTTTATTTCCTTCCTGTTATTTTTTTTTGTTTCCTGCACCGTGGCTGTTGCTTCATTCCTGTCTCCCGTGTTGGACCTCCCAGGCTCTGCTCCCAGCTCTGCAAGGTGTGTCCGTGGCCTTCCACTGTGCATCCCCCACACCTTCCAGTGACAACAGGGAACTGTTTTACAAGGTGAATTTTTTGGGAACCAAAACAGTCATTGAGGCCTGCAAAGAAGCTGGAGTGCAGGTAAGGCTGGAAAAGCACATGGACGCTGGAATGGGCTTTGTAACATTGGCACCATGGACCAATTCCTGTCAAGTTGAGGGCTCTGAGATACTCAATTGTTCCTTGTGCCATGAAAAACCGTGGGAGAGACAGTCTGTGGGTCTCCTGCTTAGTGTCTGATGGAAACTCAATTCTCTTCTGCCTCTTGGGTTGGTTGGTGGTTTGGTTTTTCTTTTCCCCCTGGTGTCATAAGGAGATGATGGGCCGTGCGGTGTTTCCCTGCTGGCTGTGTCTGGATTCTGTGGGAGATGCTGGATCCAGTGTCCCATTTTCTGCAGGACCACACGTCTCTGATGGCTCAGAGCTTTGCATCCCCCTGGCCACGTTTTTATCCAGCAAAACCACCCAAGATTTCTCTTCCGGTTCAGTCTCCCATGATCCCGTTACTTGTCAAGATGAGCAAATCCATCCTAAACCCACTCATTTGTGTTAAGTTTTACAATCTTGATTTTCCTGGGGATGTTCCCCCCTGCCTGACGTGTTCTGATGTCCTTTAGGTGGCGCAAGACCCTGGGACAGAACCAAACCTGCAGTTTGAGCTCATCTTCTATTGGCCTCGTTCTTCTGGGATCAGTTTATCCTTTGTAGGATCAGCTGATTAAACATTATTGTTGTCTTTGCTCAGCCTTCATAAGTGATCACCCTTCTGTCTTAGGCTTCCAACAACTTTTTTTCTCTCCCATCCTTTGCAGAAACTGGTGTTAACCAGCAGTGCCAGCGTGGTCTTTGAGGGCACAGACATAAAAAATGGATCAGAAGACCTCCCTTATGCACAAAAACCTATTGACTACTACACAGAGACCAAGATCCTACAGGAGAAGGTATTTGCCATCGGATCTTGTGGTTAAACTGTTATTTTTTGATGTGTCAACTTAATCAAAAGAGACTATAATCAAGCTGTGCCATAAATTAACCACTGAAGCTGAAGGGAATCGTGTCTTACACCACAGAAGTTGGCTCAGAACTGGCAGAGGTGTCACTTCCACGGCAAGGAAATGCCATTTCTGAACTTTCTAAGCTTTGGTTTAAGAGCAGCTGAGGGGAGTTTTTTGTCTTCTCCGCTCTGGGAGGCTGTTTCAAAACCCCGTTTTCCTGATCTGCAGCCTGAGTTTCCAGGTGGGATTGTGAACAAGGGAAGGAAAAGGTGGGAATGTGGGCTGAGCTGAGGAGCACAGCAGCCTAATTAGGTGTTGTCAGCCAATGCTCTTGGCCATGTAGTGAAATATTTTTGTTAAAAAACAGCTGAAAACTGCCCCTACAGCTGAAAGTTCCCCCCTTTGGCTGTTTGCACACCCCCAATATCATGCTGTATTTCATGTTCTTATTGCTGCAGCATTTGGGCTTCAAATATGGGGCAGCAATGTTTTAAAGCCAAGGGAACAAACCTGGATTTTTTTGGGGAGCCTTTTTCCATGGTCTGTGTTTCATTTGTGGAAAGAATCTGGGCTTGCTGAGCAAGAAGAATTCAGAGTTGCTTTCCATGCTGGTGCTGCCAGCGTGTCCCTGAAGCCTTTCAGGGTTTCCCCTCGAATCAAAGAATTGATTTGAATTCACAAGGCCCATTTTTGGGATGTGCCTCGATCCTGGGGTTTCCCAGAAATCCCAGCAGCTGTTGGGAATTAGGAGAAGATGTTGTTTGGAAGCTCTCAGGGGAATTAAATCTCCTTCAGAGCTGCTCTGGTGAACGTGCCCAGCTCTTGGTGCTGCCAGGAAAGGTGGGATCACCCCCTGCTGAGGGACATCCAGGAGCTTTGGGGTGGAAGTGGCTGATGGGAGGGACAGGGATGGAATTGCTGAGTGTCCTCCTCTTCTCCAGCACAAGAAGTTTGTGGAGTTCAGCACAAGGAGTTCACGCAGCGAAGGGACTTGGAAAACTTCTGAGTTTTATGGTGTTAAATGGGAGAAGCAAAGAGTTCCCTTCCTTTGCCTGGCAATTCCTAAAGTGTCCAACTGATTTTTTTTACTGGTTTTTCTCCTTAAAGAGAAGTGGAGGAAGAGCTGGGAACAAAGGAAGGATCATTTGTAAAGATGGGAAAGGGTAATAATCCACCCACTGGTGTCTTCCCAAGGGGATGGCAGCCCACATCATTGAGTGAGGAGCTTGGAATTTTCCTTCCCAGCCTTTCTCCTGTTCTGATTCTCTTCTTTCCCTTGCAGGAAGTGCTCAGGGCAAACGACCCAGACAATGATTTCCTCACCACTGCCATTCGTCCCCACGGGATTTTTGGTCCCAGAGACCCTCAGCTGGTTCCCATCCTCGTCCAGGCCGCCAAGAAGGGCAAAATGAAGTTCATTATTGGGTGAGCAAAGCTCAGGCCTTTTGTTGCTGGGATAAAACTGCTGATGAACCTACAAAAAGCCCTTTTGAGAGGGCATCATATTCATTTTTCCCCCCTGCTTTCGATATTAATTTTAATATATTTTGTTATTTTTCTTATTGTAATTAATAATACATATTATATCTTATGTCTAATTATAAATAATATAATTACATTAATGTACTCTACTAAATTATTTATTATTTATTAAATATCAAATAGAAATTGGTTTTAAATGTTAGTTAATAATTAATTATATAATAATTATCTCATAATATTTAATAATATATTAATATATACATTATATTACGTTCATGTAATATAGAATTATGGCTATTGTTTGATACTTTATAAAATATTAATGAAATAGGAGTGATTTTTGTTAATGAAATATTTTATATTTTTAAAATATTGATTTTTTTTTCCACTCTCTTCACTTCTTTTTTTAAAAACCCTTCTTTGTTAAGGGTCCATCCCCTCAGGTGTTCCCAATGCCAAAGGAATATCCCTGAGGGAAGCAAGCATGGCTTGAGCTCTCGAAAGAGCTGTGCCATCAGATGGGCAAGCTCAGATAATTCACTGCAATTTAATTAACACACACTTGTGGTGTGCGAGGTTCTGGCAATTAAATAACCTCCGAAATATCAGAAATATTTTAATATTCCTGATGGTAGGATCAAAGACCTTGGCCTTGTTATGGATGAGCTTTAAGGTCCCAACCCAACCCAACCCATTCCATTGCTCCGTGATTAACTGGACTCTGATAAGCAGATGCATTTTCTGTACCTGCCTCAAAACACATTCCACACCGTGGGTTGAATCTGTTCCAGCTGGGGCTGAATTGGCTTGTTGAGGCAGCAACTTAGAATTCCATGAGCCAAGCCATTCCTGATTGGAAGCTTGTCCTTCAGTGACATTCCCTGTGCTGGTTACCCCTCTGCTTCTGGTTGTTCTGCTCTCCAGACCTGTGGGATCTTGGCAACCTGGGAAGGTTTCCAGCTGGTGCTGTTACAGGAATGTGAACTTGGAGGGCTGTGACAACACCAAAATTTCCTTGGTCTCCAAAATAATGTGCAGGGATTCCACCCCCCTGGCAGGGCATGGCCTGAAGCTGGAGCACAAAAGAGTGGGAGAAGAGAAGAGAAATGAAGAAACTTGGGATAAATCTTTCCTGTGTCCCTTTTGCCACCAGCAGCTTATCAGCCCAACTCGCCTCGGGGCTAAAATTCCTTCTGTCTGTGTTTTCCAGGGATGGAAAGAACCTGGTGGATTTCACCTACGTGGAAAACGTGGTCCATGGGCACATCCTGGCTGCGGAAAAGCTGCAGAAAGGCTCTCCCCTGTGTGGGAAGGTGAGGAAGGACCTCGGGGTGGGAGGGGAGGGGGCGTCCCCAGCCAAACTTCGAGCTGGGATGCTGAAAGTTGTGTCCTGAACGTCCCTCCTGGAGACCAGAGGAGCTCCACGCACGAGGGGGGGTCTGGTCTGGCCGTGGCTACAATGAATGGTTGTCCCTCTGATGACACATCACAGAATCCCTGGAAAATTCTGAGTTGGAAGGGACCCACAGGGATCAGCAAGTCCAGCTCCATCCAGGGGATGGAACCCGTGACCTTGGTGTTACAGCACCAAGTTTTAACCAACTTCCATGGGCTAAGCTGGATGAATACACTGGGATTTCATGTTCCCAAACCCCTCGTGGAAGGAAGTCCAGGCAGAACTGTGGGCACACATGGAAACACAAGAGGATTTGAGGCCGGAGTTCAGAACAGGAGAAACCTGGGCAGCTTTTCCTGGTCCCACTGTGCTTTAATGTGTTCACTCTGTGCCGTGTCAGTCGGTTTGTTTGGTGTTTATGGGTAATCTCAGGCTCTGGGGTGTCAGAAGTAGCTGTTTCTTGGCAAAGAAGAGGTTCATCCCTCTTCACTCAGAGGGGGTCAGTGCAGAGCAGCCTGTCCTGAAAGCCGTGCTCCTGCCCAGCTCGGGGGGAATGTGAGATGGGCTATCACAGAGCCAAATTCGTGAAGCCCAGGATGATTGTTCTCACCTGGCTTCTCATCTGCTTCTCTTCCAGGCCTTTCACATCACCAACGATGAACCGGTTCCCTTCTGGGCGTTCATGTCCCGGATCCTGACGGGCTTGGACTACGACCCTCCCAAGTACCACATCCCCTACTGGCTGGCCTATCACCTGGCCCTGCTGCTGGCCCTGCTGCTGTGGCTGCTCAGGCCCCTGGTGACCATCAAGGCCACCTTCACCCCCATGAGGGTGGCCCTGGCTGGGACATTCCACTACTACAGCTGCGAGAGGGCCAAGAGGGACCTGGGGTACCGGCCCGTGGTGGGGCTGGAGGAGGCCATAGCCAGGACCCTGCAGAGCTACCCCCACCTGCGCCGGGCCAGGGCCTGAGCAGCCCTGCAGGAACTTCTTCCAGCTCCGTTTTCCATGATTACCATGATGCCTTGCCATGGGCACTGAAGGAAATGTCACCAAGTCCCAGGAACGGGGAGCTTCCCCCCCACCCCGAGTTCCTCCTCGCCGTGACCTGGGTTGGAAAGACCCTCACGTAGGAGCTGTTGTAACAGTTCTTTGAGGTGACTTTCTTGTTTTTGAACCAGCTGCTGAACTCTCTGGACCATGAAAAAAACCCCCTGCTGTGCCCTCTTCAATCCCAAGGCAGCCCATCAGCATTCCTTCCCTCCTCTCTCCGCCCTTGTCCCGATGTTTGGTTTCTCTGGTGACATCAGCCACCTCCTCTCAGAGCTGGGGAACCAAACCCTTCTCGTGGCTGGTCCCCTCTGGGCTTTGGCTTTTCTCTAGACAGGAGAAGCTCGTGGCAAAAAGCAGTTCTGCCACCAGCTCTGAAATCACTGCAGCTCATTTTGATTTCTCTCCATGATTAGTGGGTGATTTGGCTCCTTCCTGAAGGAAACCTGAGGAAAGGCCTCTCTTTGTTCCTTTGGGTCTGCAGGAGCCTCTTTCTGTTCCAAAAAGAATCCAAATAAATCACAAAGAGATGACTCCCTAGTTTTCTGTGCCATCTTTGAAAGGGCAAGTCCCTTTCTGACCATCTCAGCACAGCTTGGATTTGAGTGATTCCCTTTTGTGGGGGGAGAGCTCTTTGCTGTGGACTCTCTTCCCGAAACTCGTTTCCCACAAGAACTGCAGTGGTTGGAAGATCCTGCAGCACACAAAGCCCATCTTCTCTGACCTGTTATTGCTGGTCATGGTGATTTTTGTTGCTTTGACCACTTAGTCCGTGAAAAAACCCTCTTTTCCACATGGAATATAATGCAGTGATCCCCCAGCTATTTTGCTTGACATTTATATAAAGTGTCCTCTACCCTTTAATCTTCCAGTTCTGGTTTGTTCTTAAATGAAGGGTTTAGGGCAGAGTTGGAATTTCCCTCTGTGCTGACTCCTGACTCCTGGGAGTTTTGGTGTTTCAGATTTCAGAATTATGGGAAGTACCTCCCTCACTCATAGAAATATTGAATCCTAGAATTCTTTGGGTTAGAAGGGACCTTGAAGCCCATCCAGTCCCACCACGTGGGCAGGGACACCTTCCCCTCTCCCAGGTTGCTCCAAGCTTTGTCCAGCCTGGCCTTGGACACTTCCAGGGATGGAGCAGTCACAACCTCCACCACAATGAGCCTTAATCTCCATCTTGATCCTATAAAATTAGTTTTATTTTAACTTCTGGGGTTTTTTTTTGGAGAGTTTTATGTTGGGCTTTTCTTCCTGGGGATTTTTATGTGCTGCTTTAACAGGTCATTTTATCAGCCTTGGCCTTGATGTTGAAGTGACCTGGCCAGTTGCTTGGACCATCTCCTGCTGTTCTGGTCTGCAGTGGTCATCCAGCTGATCCTCCTGGAAGCAGGGATAACGCTTCCCTCCCACAGGGAGGTGGGGAGGGAGGGGGGACCTGCTGGAGCCGAAGGATCCGGCACTGGGATCACCTCAAGTCAAACCCCAGCAAAAGCACCTTTGGCCTCTAGGTGGCATTTCCCAGCCAGAACTGCCTTGCAGCTCCAGTGTGTCCCAAAAATCCCTCTCAGTCCTCGACCTGTGCCTTTGGAGGCCTCTCATGAAGGTCCCAACCAGAGGGGGCTCCCGAAATGAGAGGCGCTGGAAGTTCAGGTGAGCGGGATGAAAGCAGGAGGCAGTGGGGTTTCCATCACCCAGGGAGGGTAACCCAGAGGTTTTCTGGGATGGGGGGGGGAGGGGAAGTGTGTCACACCCAGGCTGGGTTGGTTGCTCTCCCTGTGTAATTAGGGTGGCTGCCAGAGCTTCTGCTGGCTGCTGAGGAGCTGCTGTTTCCCAAACACGAGTAAACAGGGATTGTTGCTCTGGTGGAGCCTGACTTGGACTCTATCCCTGGCCACAATGCAGGATAAACCTTCCTTTATCCATAACATCTCCCATCCCTGATCCAGCCTCCTCCTCTTAACTCATTTTCTCACCCTAATGAGCATAGATCTATCTCATCTTGTGATCCTTCTGTTCTTTCCCTCCTGGTATCCCTTTGATGGGACAGCTCTTCAGGACAGGAAGGGCATGGACCTGTTGAAGTGAGGTCCAGAGGAGGCCACCAAGATGATCAGAGGGAAGGAGCAGCTCTCCTAAAAGAAAAGACTGAGAATATTGGGATTGTTCAGCCTGGAGAAGAGAAGCTTCAGGGTGACCCAACTGTGGCCTTCCAGGACCCAAAAGGAAAGATGGAGAGAGACTTTGGACAAGGGTCTGGAGTGACAGGACAAGGGGGAATGGCTTCCCACTGCCAGAGGGCAGGGTTAGATGGGATATTAGGGATAAATCCTTCTCTGTGAGGGTGGGCAGGCCCTGGCACAGCTGTGGCTGCCCCTGGATCCCTGGAAGTGTCCAAGGCCAGGTTGGAGCAACCTGGGCTAATGGAAGGTGTCCCTGCCCATGGCAAGGGGTGGGACTGGATGGGCTTTAAGGTCCCTTCCACCCCAAACCATTCTGGGATTCCACGCTGTGTGTGGGACAGGGAGCAGGAGGCTGTGAAGCAAAATTGCCATTATCAAATTTTCCTTCTAAATATCCAAGGCCAAGGTCAGGTGCAATCTGTCCTTGGTGATAACACTCAACAGGAGCTCCTCGAGTCTTCAAAGAGTTCCCTGGAGCACTCTCATCAAACTTTCTTATCTCTCTCACTCAGCTTTCCTGGCTTTTTCTTGCTGCAGCTCCCAATTTTGCTGACCTGAGACTGGTTTTGGCAGCAGGAGAGAGAAAGGAGAGATCTGTTGCTTATCCCAGAGAAAGGGAGAGGGAGGGGAAGAGAGGGAGGAATAAAAGTGCTTTTCAAAGTGGAATTAAGGTAACCAAAAACTCCTCTCACAGAGAGACTGCAAAGGCACCGAGCTCAGGAGGGTTGTGCTGTCGAAGGAATTCCTCGGAGTGTGGGGGAAACTCTTGGCCACACACACCTGCCAGAAAGGAAAAGGGTGGCTTGGGTGTGATAGCAGAAACAGGGAAGAGGTAAAACTGATGGAAAAGTAGATGTCCAGTGAGCAAAAAGGCCAGAGGGGAGCTCAGTCCAGCCAGAGCTGGGGATGCAGGAGGTGTCCAAGGCTGGGTTGGATGGGGCTTGGAGCAACCTGGGCTGGTGGAAGGTGTCCCTGCCCATAGACTGGATGATCTTTTAGGTCCCTTCCAATCCAAACCATTCCATTACTCTGTGATTAACTGGACTCTTGCCAGGGATAAGCAGATGCATTTTTGGTGCCTGCACAGATTCCACACTGGGCTGAATCTGTTCCAGCTGGGGCTGAATTGGCTTGTTGAGGCAGTAACTTAGAATTCCACGAGCCAAGCCATTCCTGATTGGAAGCTTGTCCTTCAGTGACATTCCCTGTGCTGGTTACCCCTCTGCTTCTGGTTGTTCTGCTCCCCAGACCTGTGGGATCTTGGCAACCTGGGAAGGTTTCCAGCTGGTGCTGTTACAGGAATGTGAACTTGGAGGGCTGTGACAACACCAAAATTTCCTTGGTCTCCAAAATAATGTGCAGGGATTCCACACCCCTGGCAGGGCATGAAGGTTTGGGTGGAGGATCTTTGCATCCTGTGGGAGCTCAGCACCTTCAGTGGCTTTAGAAACACAGGGATCCGTGACACGTTCCAGTGCTCAGCCAGCCTTTTGGGAAGCTGTGGCAGGGGCTTTCTGTTGACTCTGCAGATCCCTGTCTCTGTTAGCCCAACCTGCAGGGAGCAGCAGCCACGGGGACATTCCCACTCCTGCCAGCACCGCAGAGCCCCAGCAGGAGTGGGCTGGACCCTGATCCTGCAGGATTCCTTCCCGAGTTTCACTGGCGCTTGTGCAAGCCCCGGGCAGGTGCCAGGCCCACAGGTGTGAGGGTGGTGCAACCTGGGCTTTATTAGGGAGAGGGAAAGCAGCTCATCATCCGCCTGGGAGCCCTGAGGAAGCTGCTGAGCTGGTGATGGGAAAGAAATCAGCATCTCCCTGCTTGCAACAGAGCACGGTGCAGGTGCTGCTGCTGCTGCTGCTTCCTCATGGCACAGCTTGTGTCCCTGGCTCAGCTGGCTCTGTCCATGGCCTGTGATGGCACAGGTTGTGTCCCTGGCTCAGCTGGCCCTGTCCATGGGCTGTGATGGCACAGGTTGTGTCCCTGGCTCAGCTGGCTCTGTCCATGGCCTGTGATGGCACAGCTTGTGTCCCTGGCTCAGCTGGCTCTGTCCATGGCTTCTGATGGCACAGCTTGTGTCCCTGGCTCAGCCTGGCTCTGTCCATGGCTTCTGATGGCACAGCTTGTGTCCCTGGCTCAGCCTGGCTCTGTCCATGGCTTCTGATGGCACAGGTTGTGTCCCTGGCTCAGCTGTCACTCGGCCACAGTCTCTCCCATGCCCTGTGCCTGCTGACAAGATCCTTTTGTCTGGGTGCTGGCAGCTCCTGAGCTGCTGTGCAGGTGTGTCTGCGTGGCCAGGGGGGCAGATCATTGTATTCCAGCAGGGAATAATCCGGGAGAGAGAGTTCTGCCCCGCTCCCTGCTATTAGGAAGGTGAGGTCTGGCATTCTGGCAGCGCTCTGGAACGACACCTCACGAAAAACCAGTTGGATTCCCTTGTAACAAATGGGTGTAGTGGTTTTTTTACACCCTTCCACTCAGCCAGTGTTGAGGCTTGGCTTTGGTGTCACCTCTGCCAAAGCTCACAGGACTGAGGGGTTACTCAACCTGCAAGGGGTAAGGGTGGAGAGTTCCAGGGCAGAAAAGTGGTGCTGAAAAAAAAAAAAAAAAAACACCAAAAAACCAGCAGGAAATGTTCCAGCGCAGCCCAGTGCTCTGGAGTGAGGCAGGGAAATTTGTCATTGCTGGAAAATACTAAAAAAACCCAAAAAAATTAATGTATTTTAGCAACCATTCAAATCCAGGCTGCACTGGGGACAGGAGGCACTGCTGGGAGGGATTGCCAAGAATTGCTTGGTAAAAACACCTTCCCATCTAACAGGCTGCTGGGTTTCCAGGGTTCCTCATAGGTTGTCTGTCTCTGGAGGTGTTTGTGCTGCACCTCTGGTCAGGAATGAACTGGGGGGTTACACAGGCTGGTTGGCAGCCCCTGTTTCTGGCAGCAGCACCAGCCCTGTGCTCCTCACGTCACTCCTGGTTCCTCTTTGACATTATTTTCCTGACCTAAATGCTGTGAGTGCTTTAAATCTTCTCCTCCTGGGCTTTTCTCTCCACCCCAGGAGCAGTTTCTGTGGCTGCAGCTTCCTCGTGTGATGTCATTCCCACGTCTGGCTGATCCCAGCTGATCTGCCCTGCAGAGCCCCGGGGGACACGAGGGAGGCAGGTGAACAGCAGGGAAACAAGGATCAACCAGCCGTGGGACATCCCCAGGAGAGAGGGGGGAGAATGGATTGTCCCAGGAGAATCCATTTCCTGCTAAAGTCAGGTATTCCAGGCTGGAATTTACCTACAGGTCTTCAAGACGATGCTGTTTTTAAGTGGAAATGGGGGAAAAGGCTCTTTTTTTTCCTGCTCCTCCCACCTCTCTGTGTTTGTGTCCCTGGAGAGGGTTGTGGTGGTGAAAAGGGGGGACAGGACATTCCTGCTGCTCTGGGCTGGGCTCTCTGGCACGCTTGGATGGCAGCTTTACCTGCCCCTCTGAGTTTTAAAGGTTTTTTTTTTGTGTGTGTGTGTTGCTGACTTCTGGGTTTGCTCCAGAGCCACGCAGGTCACCTGTGCTGTGTCCAGGTGAGGCTGGGGCTGCCAGTTGTTACCTAAAATCAGAGAAATAATTTAAGACCGAGTTTGGTGCCTTTTCCTGCAAAGCATCAGGAATTTGTCAGTATTTCATTCACACTCTCTGCACATTGAATGGCTCCCCAACATAAATCTGGAGTCTTTATCCCCAAGGCTCTTGGAGAAGCTGGAGAGATGATGCTCCTGCTCTCATTATCTCAGTGAAGAGCCCAAAGTGAATTGCTTTTCCCCTCCAGCCTTCCTGGACACCTTTTAGCCTCTGTTTTGAGGTGACCTGGCTGTGCCACTCCAGCAGCTCTTGCAGATGTCCCTGGCTGGCAGGAAACTCCTGCCTCTGGCCACTGCTGGGACTTGGAAATGCCATGTTATTAAAACCAGAATCTGCTCCCATCGTTATGAGGAGGAAAAAAAACCCATCAGGGTTTCTGTGCCTGCCGGGGTGAGTGACATCCAAGAGCTGAAATGGGATAAATCCACCAAAAGAAGCTGCTTTGGGATGGATTGTCCCTCCCTGTTGAAGCTGCTGAGCACCAGGGAGGTGCTTTTTGAGCTTTGTGTGCGGGTGGAAGGCACTGGGAGGTCCCTGGAAAGCCCCAGTTCGAGGTGAGCTGCCTGCAGGGGGTGGCCATGGCTACTTTCAACCGGGCAAAGAGGATGAAAAGCCTTTTCCACAGGGGGAAAAACAAACAAGGGGAAGAAAAAAAGAGTGTGTTTCTATCCCACGTGCCTTAGTGGGAAATAAAGGTTAAAGCTGTGGTGTAAATGGTTGTAAATCTCATTTATCACATTTACCACGTATTCCATGGGATCTGATCTCTCTGCTGTTGTCCTAATCCACGTGAGAAAGTCTCATTCTGTGTTCCACCAGCCCTGGAGGACAACAGTTCTTGAGGCTTCCAGACTTTTAAAGGTGCTTTCTCTCTTTCCAGCTCTTATTTGGGACGGCCACGTCCTGAGAGGTCTGTGATTTTCCTGCTGGCCTTGGAGCATCCACTCCTCTGCTCTTGTTTAGCCCCAGGCATGGCTGGAAGAGCTTCCCTGCTCCTCCCTTCCCTCAGGAAGTGGTGTTTGGTGGTCACCTGATGAGGGTGCTGGGATTTAGGGACACGATGTTGCCCTGGGTGAGGAAGTGCCCTGAAGTGAAGCTGGGAGGGAGACCAGGGGGAGCTGCTGGATCAGTGCCAGGTTCACTGCAGGAAGAGGCTGGTACCTTCCGTCCCAGGTAGGTGTTGCCATGGCACAGTGATGTCCTTGGAGAAGCCTCAGCTCCAGAGGGACCGTGGACGTTGTGTGGTGCTGCCCCTGCCCAGGCCTGGAGCTCACAACTCACCGAACCCCACACTGGTTGGGGTTGGAAGGACCTCAAAGCCCATCCAGTTCCACCCCCTGCCACGGGCAGGGACACCTTCCACCAGCCCAGGTTGCTCCAAGCCCCGTCCAACCTGGCCTTGGGCACTCCCAGGGATCCAGGGGCAGCCACAGCTTCTCTGGGCAACCTGTGCCAGGGCGTTCCCACCCTCACAGCCAGCAATTCCTTCCCAATATCCCATCTCTCCCTGCCCTCTGGCAGTGGGAAGCCATTTCCCCTTGTCCTGTCCCCCCATCCCTTATCCCAAGTCCCTCTCCAGCTCTCCTGGAGCCCCTCTAGGCACTGGAAGGGGCTCTCAGGTCTCCCTGGATCCTTCTCTTCTCCAGGTGAACCCCCCCAGCTGTCCCAGCCTGGCTCCAGAGCAGAGGGGCTCCAGCCCTGGGAGCATCTCCGTGGCCTCCTCTGGACTCATCCAGCAGCTCCACATCTTCTGATGTTGTTCCCAGAGCTGGAGGCAGCTCTGCAGGGGAGGGTCTCACCTGGGAGGGCAGAGGGGCAGAATCCCCCCCTTCTCCTGCTGCCCACGCTGTGGGGGTTCATCTTGTGGAACAACACTCTGGGTGTGTTGGTTTGGGCTCTCCTTATGCACTTCACTCAATATTTAATATTCAGGTGCTCATAACAGGTGCCTTTTTTTTTTTTTTTCCCCTCAGTTTTTGACCTTTCCTTGTGGAACAATGTGTTCACACTGGGTTAAAAAACCACTCCTTGGACCCTGGGGTGTCCATCCTCGTGCTTGAGGACCTCTTGTACCTGCAAGGCTGGCCAGGCCAGGTGGTGAGTCACCTTTATTTCAGGAAAGAACATGGACAAACCTTCAGCAAACGATGGCATGACTCAGGGGGTGCTGGAAATAAAGCTGCACTGTCAGCTGGAGCAGAGGATGCTTCACCCAGGAAGGGTCTGGGCTGCATCGTAACCATCTGAAATTCCCCTGGGCTGGACATCCCTGAGCCCTCTCTGAGCTCAGGGTGTGGCTCGTTCAAGATTCCGGCTTTTCTCCTGCTTATCTCAGCTGGGATCACCTGGAACAAAGCTCAGCTGAGCTTGGCTGCTGCTGCTGCTGCTGCTGCCTGAGATCAGAGAGGGAGATCTGGGGCTGGAGTAACACCTTAAACCCTAAAAATCCCTGATGTCATCGCGGTTGTGCTGCTGGGAGCCAGGGGTGGATTATGGGCCCTGTCACAGCACATCCCGGCTCGGGACTGGATGTTTGCCCATCATCCCCCAGCAGAGCTGCGAGGAGAGGGCAGGAGCTGATCTTTCCATCTGTTCAAGCCTCAGCACCACCTGTGCTTGGGTCGTGGGGCAGGGAAGGTTTGTGCTCGTGGCTGCAGAGGGGTCCTGGTTGGGGCTTCATCAGCTGCTTTTAGAGCAGCTCCAGAGGAGGCCACGGAGATGCTCCCAGGGCTGGAGCCCCTCTGCTCTGGAGCCAGGCTGGGACAGCTGGGGGGGTTCACCTGGAGAAGAGAAGGATCCAGAGAGACCTGAGAGCCCCTTGCAGTGCCTGAAGGGGCTCCAGGAGAGCTGGAGAGGGACTGGGGACAAGGCATGGAGGGACAGGACACAGGGAATGGCTTCCCACTGCCAGAGGGCAGGGTTAGATGGGATATTGGGAAGGAATTCCTGGCTGTGAGGGTGGGCAGGCCCTGGCACAGGTTGCCCAGAGAAGCTGTGGCTGCCCCTGGATCCCTGGAAGTGTCCAAGGCCAGGTTGGACAGGGCTTGGAGCACCCTGGGCTAGTGGAAGGTGTCCCTGCCCGTGGCAGGGGGTGGGACTGGATGGGCTTTAAGGTCTTTCCAACCCAAACTATTCCATGATCCTGTGATTCTCACCCCCTGTGGCAGTCCCAGGCTGAAGCCCTGACTTCTCAGGAGGGCTCTAAACTCACCCCCCAACTTCCAGTCCTTAGGAATTGGCACCGGGTGTGTCCCCGGGTCTGGCTGCGCCCAGAGCCACCCAAGCTGGGCCTCGGGGACCTTGCGCTGACCAGAGCAATTAGAAAGGGAAAGAGAAGGAGGCAGAGCAGGACACCCGGCAATTTCCTCCGTGATAATCACCCCTGGGTACCTCATTTAATGACTGAGAAGTACACAATCAGTGCTGAGGGCTAATTACAGCCCCATCCCCGGTGCTCCGCGGGTACCACTGCTGGAAGAGGCTCCCGCACTCCGGGTGCCTGAGTACCAGGAGGGTCCCTGCTTCCCCTTCCCGGGGGACAAGCCTGGCTGGAAATGCTTCTCCCGAATGAAAATCAGGTGGGATAAGAGCTGGGGGGGCTTCTCTCTGCTGTGCCATCGGAGCTCAGGGCTGGCGAACACGGCATTTGCTGGAGAATGCCAGGAATGTAGAAGAGAGCTCGCAGGGAGGGGAGCCCGTGCCGCCCGAACGGAGAAACCTGTTTGATTCCCCTGAAGGGCAAAAACACACCCAAGTCTCCTCCTCAAAACAAGGCTTGGCTTCCCGGAGCCAGCCCTCGGCAGGTAAAGGGCTCAGGTGTGCCCACAGCCAGCCCTCGGCAGGTAAAGGGCTCAGGTGTGCCCGCGCTGCCAGGGAGGATCCGACATTCCCTCTGCCAGCCCCGGGGAGCAAAACCACCGGCAGAGAGCTCCGCATCCGCCTTTTGGGGACAACCGCACCTGAGGAGCCTCGGTAGGTAGGGCTGGGCAGGGGGTGGTCCCGGAGCCTCGCAGGGGGAGCTGGGGGGCTGCTCCGCCTGCTTTTGGGGGAGCGGGAGGAACAGGAGCGCTGTGCCTTCCTCGCCTGATCCAACGGGCACTGCAAATCCTCCTCCTCCTCCCCGGGGAGGTGAAGCTCTCGGAGCGGTGTCCCGGTCCGAGGTGTGGGGCTGGAAAGGTGCCCGAGTTCCCCAGGGATGGTGTTTGTGCCGTGGCTGAGGCTGAGGAGGGGAGGTTTGGCTGCGGGGCTGTGCTGCACCTGTGCGATCCCAAATTCCCTCCCTGCCCGTCGCCCCACAGCTTCCTAAAATCTGTTCCCCCTCGGAATTTCCAGGGGTGTGGGCAGGAGCGAGCACAGTCCGGACACCACCAGGAAAACTGGAGCCTGTGAGCCCTGCCAGCCTCCCGAGAGGCTTGGGCTGAGCTCAGCCCTTTCTCCCTCTCCAGCCCTACTTTTCCAGGACTCCTGTGGCAGACAGGGAGGAGGAGTTGTTGTTTGTTGTTTGGGGTTTTTTTTGGGTTTGTTTTTTTTTTTTCTCTCTTCTCTGCCTTGTTTTGTTTGCCTCTGAATTAGCGTGAAAGCAGCACCCTGGTGAGGAGTGGCAAAGTTGGTGCAGAGCAGACAGAGCACCTCCCTCTGTCCTTGCTTCATCTGGGCTTGGGGAATGTCACCTCCATTTCCCTGTCCCCACCCCTCTGCTCGCTCCAGGAAAAGAGCCAAAAATCTCCCATCTGCATCCCCCTGTGGCCCACAGGAGTTCTGGAAGAGTCCAGGGCTGCTCCAGGACAGACCCTGCCCCCGGTAGAGGAGATGGATTCACCTGGGCAGGTTGGGGAGCAGGGATTGTCCCCCCCTCCATCAGCTTGCTCGGGACGTTGTATTTAGGAGAGTTACTTTTATTCAGCCAGCCAAAGAAAAAGCATGAAATTTCTTCCCCAAATTCATCAGGTTTAAGTGGAAGTCCCTCTTCCCACGAGTGACAGCTTTCAGCTTTTTCCCCCTCCCCCCCCCAAAAATATTGTGTTTTCTTTCGGCAAAGCTGTGACGTCAGGAAGGTTCGGCGACTTTTCTGTCCTGCTCCGTTTTGTGGGTGGGTGATGCAAACACAAAGCTCCACCTCTGACACCGAAACACAATTTTCCTTCCTTTTTTTTTATTTTCCTTTCATCCTGAGACATCAAGGCTTAAGGTCAACAGTGTGTGGGCGCGGTGAACGTCCTCCACATCCTTCCCTTTCCAAACACAGAAATTAGTTGAGCAATTAGGAATTCATGCCTTTTAATTAGAGCAATCAAGGTGCCGACGCGGTACGGTGAAAAATAATTTCGCAATTTTGGCAGGATTTTGGGATGGGGGTGGTCCTGCTCGGAAAACTCCCAGCTCCCAGCAGAGCAGAGCCCCGGGATGATCCCTTGGGATGATCCCTCGGGATGGACAGGTTTGGGGGCTGCTCTCTTTAAGCTCCCTGACGTGGCTTTACCAACTTCATCTGCTTGAGTAAATATTAATTCTTCGTGGGATCTGTGGTTGTGAGGGAATTCAAGGAAATTAATGGAGCATTTGCAGCTTTTCATCGGAGACGCGTCGGTGTTGCCCGTGGAATGAGGTCTGTGCAGGATTCCCCGGGGCCACTCGCAGCTTTTCATCTCTTTTCCCCATGTTTGGGAAAGAAGAGGCGTTCCCTGCCCTCGGGGAGTTGGGATAAAGATCCTGAGGGGATGTGGTGCCAGGCTGAGGGGTTTCAGAGCTCCTGCACAGACCCCTCTGCAGCCACGGTGGGTGGCACAGGATCCAGCCTCAGGATCAGGTTGATGTCAGGAGGATCCAGTGCTTGGTGTGGTTCACACTCAGGGCCGTGTTGGGCACCCGGGCTGGGTGCGCTGGGTGATGGCTGTGTTGCAATTACAACTGTTGGACTAAATGTCACGGGAGAACTGGGGCAGAGGCAGGAAATGCCACCTGCAGGGGGGTCACCACCCACCCCCTCCAGTTCACACCCAGCTCCTCGAGCACCTCCTGCAGTGGATCCTCCTCCCGGCCCAGCTTCTCCCTGGGGCATCTCTGTGTGTGCTGGACAGGGCAGCCCTGAGCTGGGGTGCTGCACAGTCAACCCTGGAAAGGTTAATTTAAGGTGTCCTGGGCTGCTTCAGTTATTGAATTCCTGATTGTTCACAGCTTGACTTCAGAAATCTCCTGGTGCTTCTTAAACATCCCCAAGCGTGTGTGGAACAGTCTCAGTGTTAAACTGAAACAGTGTTAAATGGAAAAACGGGGAAGGCAGGAGGGAAAAGCTGGTCCTTCAGAGCAGCTGAGAATTGTCTGAAATCATGGAATCCCAGAACGGTTTGGGGTGGGAAGGGACCTTAAGGGCAGGGACACCTTCCACTAACCCAGGTTGCTCCAAGCCCCGTCCAACCTGGCCTTGGGCACTTCCAGGGATGGGGTAGCCACATCTCTGGGCAGCAGAGAGGACTGATCCCCTGCCTGTGTGGACAACACTCAGCCAGGGTTTAGGATTTTGGGGTTGTCAGAGGAATTGTGCCCGAGTTCATCTCCCTTTGACACCCCACAGGCATCTACTTGCTCCTAGTACTGAGCCAATATTGGGATATTTTTTTGCCACTGGGGCTCATCCCAGGTCGTGGAGGATCCCTCGGGCTGTGGGTCTGGACTTCCAGAGGCTGCCTCACCACCTCCCACTCCAAACGCGCTCAGCCCCTGCGGGAGGCGGGATGAGATCCTGGGCTGCAGGGGGTGAGTTCACAGTGGGAAAGCCCGGCGTGGAATTCCTGTTGCCACTCGTTCCCCGGGCACGGGATGTCATTCAAATCAGGGTTCAGAGAAATGTAGTTTTAGGAACGTTGGCTCCAAAACGTCCCGGGCGCTGGGCACGAGGTGCTGAAATGGATCGCGAGGGTTAAGGTGGTTCTGGCAGGGCTTGTGCCATCCACCTGCTGTCCCTTCCCAGCAGATCAGGGGACAGCAAAGCAGGACCAGGTACAACGTTTGCATTGTCGAGGACGTGCCCAGCCTGCTCCATCTCCCGGGAGGAGGGTCTGGATCAGCCCTCCTGCAGCTGGAAAACTCCCTGCTGGGGCAGCTGTGGTGGCTGCAGGTGACCCAGGTGGGAGAATCTTCTCTCCCTGGCTTTGGGAAAACTGGGCTCAAAGTGTTCCCAGAACAGTGGAACCCCGGCCCGGGATTTGGGGCTGGATGATACAATTCCCCGCAGACCTCAGGAGGTTCAAAGGGAGGAGGTTCGGACCTTTTGCAAGCTTTTAAGTACATTTTAATTTGAGCGCTGTGAAGGTCAGAACAGGCATCAATTATCCTCAAACCAGGGTATTTTTCCGCACCGCTGCCCCGGGTGCTGTTTGCGGCGTTCGGGTCGCTGGCCAAGCCCTCCATTAGCGCGCGAGTTTCCCGGGGGGGGGGGATTGAGGTTTGTGCTCGGAGCCAGGAGCGGGAGGAGCACGTGAGAGGCTCCTTGGATGGGCTCAGCTCCCGGGAACAGCGCCCAGGGCTGCTCCTGCCCGGGACCGGGACCGGGATCGCCGGGGGCGACTCGGGGCTGCTCTGCAGGTGGTTTCGTCAGTGACGGCTCGTGGGCTTTGAAATAACGCTGTGGAGCACACGGTTTGTCATCTCTTAATGACCTTGCTGTTGAGGCAGCTGGAGTTCAACTCCTGGAATCAAGGTTGGGAGAGACCTCCGAGGTCATCCAGTCCCTGCATGGACAGGAAAGGCAGCAGCACTTGGATCATCTGGGAGTTCCCATCCTAAAAGGGTCCCGCTGATCCAGCAGTTCCTGGTGCAGAGCATTGCTGGCCCTCCCAGAGGGAGGAACTCGGGGATCACATCCCGGGACCAGCATGGAAAAACGAGCCTGGAACTGGGACATCAACAGGAGATGCCACCCCGAGGCCGGGAACACCGGGAACAGGAGTGCTGTAACCTGACCTCGGTGGCTGCCCCGGCTGTGTGGACAGTCCAGGAGTCTAAAAGCACCCCGTGGCACTCCCAGGAAAAGCTGGGATCAAAGCAGCTCCGCTTCCTTTCCCAGGGCATTCCTCCCATCCTCAGAACTGGGCCCAACAGCTCATCCCGAGACACACGCAGGGCAAGGTGGTTATTTAGACACAAAAGGGGCCGAGTGTCCTACAAACTCCTGACAACAGCAAGCTAAAAAACTTGTTATTAACATTTAAAAGCTGCAGTTGAACCACCAAAAAGGAGGGTGGCTGGCAGCGTTTCCCTCCGGGCAGGGAAGAGGAGCTCCAGTCAGTAAGAACAATAAGTGTTTCATCTCCTGGAGGGTAATTAGGTCTTTTTTTGTTTTTGTTTTTTTTAAGTGGCTTGCATGGAAAACAGGATCCTTCCCAATTAAGTAATGGGCTGGTGATTTCAGGCACTTGAAGAATTTTATTAGCAGAG
Source organism: Empidonax traillii (assembly GCF_003031625.1). Lineage (NCBI taxonomy): Eukaryota > Metazoa > Chordata > Aves > Passeriformes > Tyrannidae > Empidonax > Empidonax traillii. The sequence goes on from NW_020955576.1 coordinate 355,602, forward strand.
AGAGCGTTGGTCTGGCTGGGCCAAAAATCGAAGGATGGAGGGGGGGGGGCAGGACAAATCCCCCACAGCCTTGGAGCTGCGTTCAGCTTTCCCTCGCTCAGCCTGTGATCCGTAGGGATCGCTCCCTAAGAAAGCCAAGAGAGGAGTTTGTGGTGTTTGAAGGTGTCGGAAAGAGCCGGGGCGGGGCAGGGACCCCCCTCGGGCAGCGGGAGAGCTGAGCTGGCTCCCTGCCCGCTCCGTGCCCTCCAGATTAACATCTAAACGAGCTTCCAGCTCCCTTTTCCTAATTAAATGGCTTGTAATTGCTTCCCTTCCCGGCACGGGGAGCTCAGGACGGGCTCTGATTGGATTTTGGTCCTGCAGGGGCAGAGCAGTTATATCTTTGCTCGTGGTGGATGCTTTGCCAGCGGGAATTTCCCGTTTTTACGTGTCTCCTGTTGCCTGGGACATCCCGGTGTTACATCCCAGAGCTTGGTGGCCAAAGCTGAGCGCTGGTTGCACCCATCCAGCCCTCCAGGATGAGGGGATTCAGCCAGAAGGAACAGGGATGGGTATCCCACTATCCCACATCTTGGTGCTGCTTATGGGGAAGGGCTGGAGAGGGAAGCACTTGGAAATGAGGGGCAGGCCTGGAATCCCCCTGGAACACTCTGCAGAATGAAGGGGGTGCTGAACTGTCCTGCCCAGGCCAAATCCATCCCTGCTGCTCCCTGAAATCACCTCTCACAGCCCACGGAGAAGGGAAGAGGCTCTCTCTGGAGGATCACTGGGATCATCCACCACACCTGGCACAAAGCTCCACCTGTGCCACATTCCTGAGGGTGGGGAGAGGCCGGTGGGGTTTAATTGCCTGGAAGTTGGGCAGGTTCTGCCTCAGAAAGGGCTCAGGGACAGGAGGTGGATTTAAAATTGGCTCTGCCGGGGTCAGTGTGGCTCCTGTAGCACCGAGGGGTTGGTGGCAGCTTCAGCTGAGCCTCTTTTCCCCTGGAATCCACACTGGAAACATCCTGGGAAGTCAACCAGGTGCCCACCTGGTGTGAATTTTGGCCTTGGAGATCCAGCAAGGGGGAAGGAAAACAAGGAGATGAGAGGTAAGAGGTGCCAAGAGGTGTGAGGGTGAACCCTGGGATTGACACGGAGTGGAGGAGGGAAGTTTGGGAGAGCAGAGTTGTCCAGTTATCCCATCCCAGCAGCACAGGATAACGGCTGAGGGGTCCCCACGTGCCCCCCTGCTCAGCTCATCCCGTGGGAGAGCACTTGGGGAATTTTAGAAGGGTCTTCTGAGGGGCTTTTTTTTTGGATAGGAGTGGGATAAAGGGAGCTGGAATACTTTGGGAAGGTTTAGCTGGCAGCTGCTTTGCCTTGGGAATGTGGACTGGCATTGATGAACCTGATATAGCTCCAGGGTTGGACTGGCACCCTTTCCTTCATTTTTTTTTTTTTTTTTTTTTTTTTTTTTTTTTTTTTTTTTTTTTTTTTTTTTTTTTTTTTTTTTTTTTTTTTGGAATTAGCAACACTGCACCTTTTCAAAAATCCCTGCAAGCTCCACTAAGTTTTTGTTCCCAAGAAAAAGGGAGTTAAACCCTGAAGTTAAAACCCAACGATTTTCAGCCTTTTGTAATGAAATATTTTCATGTCATGGCTCCAAACAATGTGGGATTTTTTTTTCCTCCATTTTCATTTAATTTTGATTTCCTTTCCTCAGGCCCAGGCAGGATTTAACCCCTCTCACAACGTGGTGTTCTCAGTCACTCCTTGGACAGCTCAGAACTCTTCCCTTCTTTTTTTTTTTTTTCCCCATGTTTTTCCAGGTGCATTCCCTATGGATACACCTTCCCTGCTTGGGGACTGACCATCCTAGATTAGCCTTTCCAGGCTTATTTTCACGAATGGCTTGTCCTTATAATCTGGGGGTTTTAAGGATCAGAGGATGAAAAAACTCCTGTGGGAATTTCTCCTGGAAAACAGGTGGAGTCCTGCTCCTCACTGCTCCAGAGGGGGGAGCTGGAATTCTGGATTTATTCCAGAATCCCCGGGGGGGAAACATTCATCCAGAGGGAGGTTGTGCAGGGAAGGTGTGTGAGGGGAATCATCCTTCCCAGTGCAGCCATTCCAGAGTGTACTGGGCAAGGCTTAACAAAGCAGGAACCCTTTGGATTGGGAAGGGAGCAGCGTTATTGCTCATTTGCATAACGATGGCACCCAAAGGTGCTAATTAAGATCCTGGCCCGTGGTGTGCAGACACTTCAGAGGAGGCAGTTGGCTCCAAAGGGAGCCCTTCTGATGGAAATCCTTCCCCAGAAATACAGAGGGAAGAAGGGATTTTATTTAAATGGATTTCTTTTGCCCTATATATTTGTCGGGAATATGCGGGAGAAAAATCTACATTCCTGAACAGCCCTGGTGGCTAAAATATACTTGCTGTTTGGCCTTTCTACCAGAGATATTCCTGGTCACAGAGGGGCAGGATTTTCTAGGAAGTAAGGGAGAAACAGAGGAGGAAAAGACGTGTCTGGCTTGGCAGAGCTTTTTTTGGGAGCTGCAAGGCAAGAGGGAAGGGAATGGATCTTATTTGAGGCAGAGGAATTTCAGGTCTCCACGTGGTAAAGAGAGTTTGCTGCAGTGGGGATTACAGAGCTGGGGGATTCCATGTGGATGGGGTTTAAATCCAGGGGGGGCAATGGGATCCTGTGGGACACAGAGGGTTGAGACTGTGGCAGGGACAGGAGTGGGAAAGGTGACAAACCCTTCAGCTGGACCTGCTGGCCTTTCTTTCATCCCTCAAAATCTCCGTGGGGAATGGGGATAAACGTCCCAGGTTTTCAGGGCACAGCCACCCGCGGGTGCTGGAGGGAGGGAGCTCTGGAAGTTCCTGTGCACCCCCAGAGCTCCTGGCACCAAGGGGATGTTGTAGCCACGGGGACCTGGAGTGCCCCAAACGCGTTTCCTGCCCCAAAGCATCATTTTGGGGCCATTTCCCCCCTTTTTTCTCTCATTTTCTCCCAAGTGCTGGGCCGAGCTTGCACCTTCTAAAAATTTCCCCCAAATCCATCCTGCCCTCCCCTGGCACAGCTGGAGGCCGTTCCCTCTCCTCCTGTCCCTGTTCCCTGGGAGCAGAGCCTGACCCCCCCCCCGGCTCCCCCCTCCTGTCAGGGATTGCAGAGCCAGAAGGTCCCCCCTGAGCCTCCTTTTCTCCAGGCTGAGCCCCCAGAGCTCCCTCAGCTGCTCCAGCCCCTCAACATCCCCCAGCAGTGCCAACTCAGGGGGACAAACTGGGCACGTGTCCCACCAGATTTGCCAAAGGTTTCCCTCCGGCCCCCTCTGTTCCGCTGGGGAGCAGCTCCAACTTGCTGGGAAGTTCTGCCAGAGCTGCAGGGACACCCTAAAGGGTGTCTGCGTGTCCTGGTGGCTCCCTCCGCTCGGGATCACCATCCAGCTCCTGGTCCGGAGCATCCCTGAGTGCCCGCCGGGATTCAGAGCTGGAAAACGCTGGCACCGGTGGCCCAAAGCCGCTCGCAGGGAGCATCGCTGCTCCTGTTTGTCCCAGCGGGAATCTCGGCGGAGCAGCAGGACAGGGTTTGGTGCCGCCCCTCCCAGGATCGCGGGGGGTGGGAACAGGGAAGGCGGTGCCAGGGGGGAGAGGCTCGGCCCACGTGTGGTGGCTGGCACGTTTTTATCCCCGTGCCAGTGACACCCGGTTGTGGTTTCCCATCCCCTCGGGTGGATCCTGGGGGGGGAATGGGGTGAGTAAGAAGCAGAGTTTCTGTTTGAGCAATAGGGATGTTGTTCTTCTCGCTCCAGCCCTTCCCCAGAGTCTTTCCTCTCCTTCTTCCTGCAAAAGCTCTTTGCTGGAGGAGAAACCCTGGGAATCGCTCTGCCCTTCAGCTTCCAAATCCCTGAATTCCACGGCAGGCGGAGCCTTTCCCGTCCCCCTGATTTGCGCTGGAAAAGGAATGGGTGAAACATTTTGGGTGGTTCTTTCCCCGTCCTCCACTTTATTTTGTGGAGGGGAAAGAGTTTAATAAGTAGAAGAGAGCACCAAGGGAGGGTGAGAGAATCCCGGACTGGTTTGGGTTGGAAGGGACCTTAAACCATCTAGTTCCACCTCCTGCCATGGGCAGGGACACCTTCCACTAGCCCAGGCTGCTCCAGCCCGGCTTTGGATACTTCCAGGGTCTGAATGTGCCTCACTCAGGCAGGTCCGAGGAATGGGATTCCTTTTCAACCCAAAATTTGCCAGATGACAGGAATTTCTGCGCCCCTGATGGCTCCAGCCACATCTCCCACCTTCAGGAAGGAGACACTCAAGTATTTAGAGGCTCCTCCTGGATATTTAGGATGAGTTTTCCTTTCTCTCTGTTACATTTCCACGGGAAGGATGAGCAGGGGTGGGAGCTGGACCGATGTTTGGGAATGTTTGCAGGAGGAATGGAATCCTCGGGGTGATGGCAGAGCTGGTCCACGATGTCAGAGCAGGGGCTGTGGGGTGGGGAGAGCTCTGGCCGAGCCGAGCCCAAGGAGGAGCCTTTGCCAAGCAGCAATGCCGTGAGATCAGCGCCTGGAATTCCTCCTGGGCGTGTGGAACCGCGGGAATACTGCAGGGACAAGCCCACCAGCAGGGAATAACAAGCTCATTTTAGGCTCTCCTGAAGAGGGTTGGGCCTTTTCATTACTGAGGAGCAGAGTCATTCCAGAATCCAGGAGATTCTGGCAAGGAAACACTGCGGGGAGAGGGGGGTGGGGGTGGTGTTGGAAAAGCTGGAAGGTGTCCCTGCCAATGGCAGGGGTTTGGAACGGGAGGAGCTTTCCAACCCAACCCAGTCTGTGCCTGGTTTTCTCCTCTGAAAAGAGGGTTCATCCCTCAGCTTCCACGAAAAAATTAGAGGGTGGCAAAAGAAAAGAACCATTTCGGACAAATCAAGTGTCCCACTTATCCCCAAACACCGGGCCAGTTGTGAGGATTGTTTTTGTTTGTTTGTTTGTTTTGTTTTGTTTTTGGTTTTTTCTTTTATTCATTTATTTGTTTGTTGGAGAAGAAAAAAAATATATATATTGTCGTGGCAGAATCTGAACAGACCAATTTCCCCCCCCCCCCCGATTTTCAGTTTGTGGTTGGTTGTGATTCCACTCTCTGGGACAGCAGCAGAGTGTCCCAGAACCCCTCCAGGTTCTGTGGCTGGGACACTGTGGCTCTGCTGTCCCCTCCCCAAAGGTTTTTTTACAGCAGAACTTTCCCTTTTTTCATCTCCTCCAGGGGCTTGTTGGCTTCAGGCAGTGTCTGCAGGGGAAGCTGCTGCTGTGACCATGATGTCCCTGGGTGTCAGCAAAGGTAATTCCTTCCCTCTGCTGCCTCTCCTTTGTGTCCCCAGCTCAGCTGGATGTCCCTGCTCAGCTCCCTCAGGGTGTCCAGGGGCAGAGGACACTGGGTGCAGTGTGAGGAGCAGAGCAGGCTCCGTGTTTTCAGCCTTTATCAGGTGTTTCCAGACGGGGAAAAGGTGGAAAATAGTCAGAAATACATGGGAAAGGAGATTTCCTTATCTGGTCCTCATCTTACAATTTCTCCAGGGGAAAACAGCTAAAAATGCCACCTAAAATGCCCCTCTCTCTCTTTCTCTCTCTCTCAAATATCCAGCTGGAATCAGTTTGGTCCAGCAGGATTTTGGCACTCTGGGATGACCAAAGCCCTTCCCACCAATCACCTGCACATTTCCTTCCCTTGGCAGAGACTTTTCCTGTCTTCTTCCCTGTCTGCTCCCAATATTTTTGGCTTTATTACTCCTCCCCACGAACCTGTGCTTTTTATTCTCACCCCACCTGTTTCCCGCTGGGAGGACTTGGCAGTTCCTAATCCATAAACTTTTTGTTTTCCCACGTTTTAATTTTGTGTTTCATTGCATTGCTGACCTTTCCAACCAGAGAGTGTAGTTGAGGTTGGTTGCCTGGCCAGAGAGAAGGAGGAGGGTGGAGATGAGGGGACATTCCCAGATTTAGGGAGACTCGGTTAGATAATGTGTATTTGCAAGTGAGCTTGGGGATGGAAATGTGGGAATGAGGAGCCAAAGGAAGTGTCTCCTTCAGCTGGGACAGGCTGAGAGTGCTGAGGTGTGAAAACACCCTGCAGAGGAGGAGCTGCATCAGGATAAGTTGATCCTGAAGTCTGGATGACCTCGTGTCTCCATCTTCTGTTGGAAGTGGAAAAAGACTCACCCGGCACTGGGATCTCTGGCGGGAAGGAGAGAGCCCCGTGCTCCTGCCCCTCCATCCCTTCTCACCTGCTGCTCCTGGGAGGCCTTGCCCTTTCTCAGCCCTCTCTCCTCCCTTCCCATGGCTCTCCAGGAGGGATCATCCCCCCCACGGACGAGGACCGGCGCAGGATCATCAAGCAGATGAAGGTTCGCACCACGCTGAGAGGGGACAAGAGCTGGATCCACCACCACAACTCGGACTCTGAGGATGAAAAGAAGAGCAGCCCCCTGTAAGTGTGGCCAGGGGGATGCTCCTCTTCTCCTTCCCTTTCCATGAGGATAATCCCTTTTCCCTGTCCTCCTACTCCCACTCCTGTGAGTGGAACCACGGAACGCCCCGAGTTGGGAGGGACCCACGAGGATCATCGAGTCCAACTCCTGGCCCTGCACAGGACACCCCAACAGTCCCACCTTGTCCAAGCACTCCTGGATCTCTGGGTTCTCCAGTCCCTCTATTTTCCAGCTGCAGGAGGAGCAGTCGTGGTGCTGACGTGTTTTGGGGTCCCTGAGGGGCCAGGCAGTGACAGGGCCAGAAGGAAGTGCTGCTCCTTATTTTATTTTGGATAAATGCAGGCTGGGGAGAAGTATCCAGCAGCACAGGCACGTTGGAAGCCTTAGGAGAACTCCACATTATTTTTTTGAAGTGCTTCACCATCTCCAGGGTGACAAACACCAGGCAGACCTGGCTGGGAGGTAGTTCAGTGATCAGACACCTCCCCTGCAGCTCCCACAGTACCAGGGAACACCAGGCTGCACCAACTTCTCTGGAATTAGAACCAAACCCAAATCCATCTCTTCTTCCAGCTCTCTCCAAAAGCATCACTGCCACCTTCAGCCAGACCGTCAATTAATGATGTTTTCTCCTCCCTCAGGTCTGGCCGGGCCGGTGGGAGATCCCAAACCCCAAAACCTGTTGCTCCCCAGAATGACAGGTAATTTTGAGGGTCCATCCTGTCCCTTCCCCTCTCAGGGGGTCGGTGCTTCCAGTGGTTCTTCCCCTCCCTACTGGGATTAGCTCTTCTTGAGGAGGTCCTGCCTTGTGCTGGGGCCTCGTTTTGAGCCAGACGGCACTGCCAGTGGGGCTGATTTTAACTGGGTAACTCTAAAATTCACTTCTCCTCTAAGGAAATCTTCTGGAGAGGTTGTGGAATGCCTTGGAAACTGTCACCATGGAGAGGGCAGAGAGGGGAGGGAGGGAGAGAGGGATGTGTGGAGGGAGGGATGGAGACAACGCTGCCCTCTCCCAGGAGCAGTTTCCTGCTTCCTCTCCCTTCTCCTGTGCCAGCTCTTGCCAGTTCTTGTAGCACTGAGACAGGATAGCCCCCAGAGGAGCTCCCTTCCCAGGAATGGACCCTCAGAGGAGTTCACATGAACTTGTTTTCCAGTGATAAACCAACCAGGATCTCGATGACGTCCAACTTCTCCCCTCTGTGCCCCCACCCTGATGTTAATCCTGAGCCAGAAAATGCTGCCAGTGGAAAATTCTAAAATTCACTTTTCTTATTAAAAAAAATTTATTTTCTAGAGCTTGTTTTGATGACCATTTATTTGTAAAGAACCCTCCCAAGGCTGACCCAGGTGCAGCAGCTCTGGGATCCTTCCAGGCCTGCTCAGCTGGATTTTTGGTGTGACATCCACGTGGCCATTCCCTTTTAACCTTGTGCTGCTGTTGTTGTTTCTCCCTGGGTTTTTTTTTGACTCACTGATGTCTGTTCTTTGCACAGGTCACCTTCCTCCAAGCCCCAATCCGGTTACCTCATCAGGTTGGTATGGAATGGGATAAATTTGGGCTGCAGGGGAAGGAGAGCCGGACCAGGAGCAACGAGCAGGAAAAACAGTCCTCTCTGTTGGGTCCTGTTGGTTGGGAACACAACACTCAGGGAGGGCCTTGCTGAAGAGACAGTCCTGTTGTTTAATGGGTAGTTTGGTCTTAGTTCTGGATGTTTTCCAGCCAAAAACTGAAGCTGTCCCTTCCCTCCCCAGGGGGGTGTTCACCAGGACCATCGACAAGGCCTCGGCCGTGCCGGATTCCTCCTCTCCTAACCAAGCACAGAAAAGGTACCTGTGTGTCTTCCCTCCCCAGGAAAAGAAGCTTTTAAATACTTAGAACACGTTTCTGGCCATCCTCTTGCTTGTGTCCGGTGCTTGTGGGCTTCCAGAGCTCCATGAAATCCCTATGGAATGCTGGGGTCAAACTCCTTGTGTTCCTCACTTTCCCTGCGGAAGGACTTGTGGGTTTAATTTGGCCAAGAGAGTTTGGAGGGTGAGGAACAAACCACCAGGAATCCTTTCAAAGCTGTAGCCCTTGATGTCAGTGTTTTTTAACAGGGTCAGTTTGTTGCGGGTTATTTTGAGATCCGGTTTTGTGCAAGGCATTAAATTTGGGATCCTGGGAAGTCAGACCCAAGGGTGCCTCTGATCTGAACCCAGAGAAGCTGTGGCTGCCCCACCCCTGCAAGTGTCCAGGGTGGGTGGATGAGGCTTGGAACAACCTGGTTGAGTGGAAGTTGTCCCTGCCCACTGGAAGATCTTTAATGTCTCTTCCAACCCAAACCATTCCGTGGTTTTGTGATTCTAGAAGTGCATTGTTTCATCTCGAGCCAAATCTTTTGTAACCCCATTTCCCACCTGTTTCGATTTGTCTGGGGACAAGGGTGATGCCACAAGGTCCTGGGGTGGAAATTCCCCCATCCCACAGCAGGATATGCCCACACCAGCTCTGACAACTCACAATATCCCCGGGGAAGCAAAGCAGACCTCAGATCCCAGTCCTAAATCCGAAAAAGGAGGCAAATGCTGCTCTTCAATGAAACAGCATTTAGTGAGGGTGGATGTTTGGGGTGACCCTGCTTTCCTCTACCCTGTGGAGCTCCCCTGGGGAAGGGTCACGTTGATGGGTGTGATTTGTGCCTCCTGCAGCAATTCCACCAAGGGACAGAGCCCGGGCCGGTCCCCCTCTGGGTACAGGATGACCACTGAGGACTACAAGAAACTGTGAGTGTGCAGAGGGAGCAGCTCCCTCTCAGTCCCTGCTCAGTGCCAAGGCCACCTGCACAGGAGTGCCCAGGAAGCCTCCAGAGCTCCCACTGGAAAAAAGTGGCTCCCAGGGCCATCAAGCGTCCCTTGAACCGGCCTTTGCAGGGAGGGAGTTTTATCCCAAGGCACAGACTGGAGGGTGCAGCCTGGGAACGTGGTTTGGAGGATTGCTGGGCTTCCTGAAAGCTGGAGCAAAGAGGAGCTTTGTGGCAGGGCAGCACTGCTGGAAGTGCCTGCACAGCCTTTCGTGTGGCTCTGCTCTGGGATGGGGCTGGAGGAAGGAAACCAAACCCTGCAGGGACGTGGAGCACCCCAATGCACGTGGAAAATACAAGTGTTTCCCGGGATCTGAACCATTTCCACACGTCCATGGGTTCAGCTGTGTGTTGGTGGTGCCCCTTACCCTGGCTCTGCCCTTCCCTCTCTGTTTCAGAGCTCCTTACAATGTCAGGCAAAGATCTGTGGATGGGGATGAGGAGGACGTGCCTTTTTCTCCGGATGAACACAAGAAGAGGTGAGTCCTGGAGGTACCTCCGTGTTCCTGCAGGGACAGGGACAAGTGGCCTCTCTCCAGCTGGGCTGTTCATTCCTGGGAATGACATGGATGAGCCATTAGGGCTGGTTTGCAATAAAATAATAATAACAATAATAATAATAATAATAATAAGCAGATATTTGTGCTCAGAGCCCAGTTCTGCCCACGGGCCACTGCCCTTCCAACAAAATATAATTAAAAGCCTGACATGATCCAACCTGACAGCACAGCCCAATTAATTGGGCAGCTGGGAAAGGTTGTGGAATCCGTGGGCTGCCTTGTGTCCTAGTGAGAAGACAGAGATGTACAAAGAGCCTGGCAGGAGCCCAACTCCCTGCCCCGGGGTCGGGATCACTCAGGGACTGGAATCCAAGGCCGCATCCCAGCAGGTCTGTCACACTCATCTCAGGAGCAGAATCAGAGAATCAGCCCAGAATTGTTTGGGTTGGAAGGGTCCTTAAAGCCCATCCAGTCCCACCCCTGCCATGGTCAGGGACACCTTCCACTAGCCCAGGTTGCTCCAACCTGGCCTTGGACACTTCCAGGGGTGAGGCAGCCACAGCATGGACAAGAACATGGCTGATTGCTCTTGTTGCTTCCAGATGAGCTTCTGAAGCCCCTTTTGCTCAGACACAAACCTTGTACAGACGAAAACTTGGTCATTTGCCCCCTGGGGTCGAACCACAAGAAGGCCTTTCAGAGATTTGCTCTCTGCCTCGGTGCTCCTTCCCTCGGGGTGAGCACAGAGCGTGTCCTGTCTCCCGTTTTCCTGTCCCATGGTATCCAATATTGCAAAAATCCAGGTCAGTCTGGGAAAAAAGACTGGAAAGCTCCCTCTGCCCTCCTGCAAGAGGAAGTATTTGGTTTTCCCCCCTGATGCTTCCCATCCACGTGGAAGGGCTGTGGTCCAGCAGGAGTGACACTGAAGGAGTTAAGGCGCTGTCACTGCTCTGACTGGCTGGAGATTAGAGATTTTAGGGCTAATTTCTTCACAGGAAGAGGGGTCAGTGGTGGAGTCCCCATCCCTGGAAGTGTTCAGTGAACACGTGGATGTGGCCCTGGAGGGGGTGGTTTAGAGGTGACCACGGTGGTGGTGCGGGTTGATGGTCGGCAGGTCTTTTCCAACCTTGACGATTCCGCGACTCAGAGTGTGGGAGCTCTGTCAGGGTCGGCACCAGCCTTCTCTGGGTTGTTCCTGGGCTGCCCAGGCAGCAGCCAGGGTGAGGAGGAGCAGGATGTGACCCTGTCCCTCCCTCCCTACAGGACTGAGGCTGCCAACAGTGTCCTGCGGCGCTCGGCCGGCCGGGAACGCGCCTACGTCCTGTCGGCGGCCAAGAAGAGCAACGGGTGAGTCTCCGTGTCCAGGATGGGGCAGGAGCTGGGAAGGGGCTGTTGGAGGTGTCTCACAGGAATGGTGGTCTGTCCCAAGGCTCTGATGGTGAAGGGAACCTTGGTAATGG
>NW_020955576.1:366886-388203 GCF_003031625.1 Empidonax traillii
GGGGTGACGGGACCCTGCACCCCCTGGGGCAGTGCTGGGTCAGGGATTTTGGGGGGCTCAGCCCCTGCCCACGGTGTGTTTTTCCCTCCAAACTTCTAACTCTTGCCTCAATCCTTCCTTCACAGCAGCCCAACACAGGAATTCCCTCCCTTGTTTGCCAAGAGGTAGGTCGTGGAGCCTCGGGAAGCGCTGCTGGGGTGGCTCATGTGGATATTCCAGGCTACTGATAAATGCTGGGAGAGCAGATCCCCGGGTGTTTCAAAGCAGAGGAAGGACAATTCCCTTAAAAAGCAGGCTTGGGGTTGGATCACATGGGGTTTGTGAGATAAACACTGGGAAAACCACTCTGATGGTGCTTCTGGTTAAGGGCAATGTGAGCCACGGAGAGACTTTCTGCTTCCAGGGAATCTGACTCTGGCCAGCCAGGGAATGCTCTTCAGGCATTCCACTTCCAAAGCTGTCAGTGGAGTAGGGAAATGCCTCTCTCTGGAATTCGAGCCCTCAGATGATGCTGTTTGTAAAATTGTTACTGCCCTGGCTCCGTTCAGCTCAGCGGGAGGAGCAGGAACAACCTGTCCTGGGAGGAACAGGGCAAACCCAGCTCCAGGGAAAACGGGAGCACGCTGCCTGCAGGAGCTAGGGAAAGTGGGAAAACTGTGGTATTTGTCTCTCTTTTTCCCCGTGGAAAGAGTTGAGATAGAAGAGGAGGAAGGACAGCAGAGGAGGAGCCCAAGCGTGCCGGGTTCCCGCCGGTTCTCCCCGGATGACAGCAGGTATTTGCTCAGCCTGGGTTCCAGGGGTGCCAGGGCACACTGGTTCGGGGATAACTGCATTCACCTGCAAGGCAGCAGCTGCCTGAGCACGACCAGAGATGGAGGGTTTGCAAAGGAGGCTTCCCAGAGAAGCTGTGGCTGCCCCATCCCTGGGGTGGCCAGGTTGGAGCAACCTGGGCCAGTGGGAGATGTCCCTGCCCGTGGCAGGGGGTGGGATGAGGTGCTGAAGGGTCTCCATCAACCCAAAGCATTCTGTGATCCCATGATTCTGAAATCCTGATTGGCCTTTCCTGAGGAGGGAATCCAAAGGGAATCATGGCCTCAGCTCTCTTGGGGCAGCCAAAGGGGCAGGGCGGTGTCACAAAGTGCCAAGCGACGGCCCTGGGGGTGGCAAAGGGCCCTGGGTGCCAACTTTAACATCTCACTGCCACGTTAAGGCCTCTCAGGGAGTCAAAGGAGCAGAACCTGGCACTGAGCCCCTTCCCTGATCTCCCTCCCCAGCCCCCTTAGTCCTGTCTCCACCAGGAGCTTGAGGGAAGACAATCCCAGGAGGAGTCAGAGCAACCCTCCCCCAGCCCTGAGCCAGCAAAGGTTTTCCCTTCCTGCCCAGCTTGGCTGTGTGAACTGCCCCCCCCCCCACCTCACCTGCATCCCAAATACTCCATATCCTGGTATTCCCACCCCCTGAGCCAGCTCTGCTCTCTCAGACCTGAGATTTAATTATTCTGCTGGGATGGGGGTGAGCAGAGGGGGGACTATGGGAGGTTCATCGTCTCTGATCTTGGCTTTGAGGGCAGGTGTTGGCCTCAGTCCCTCTCCCAGGGCCAATGGACAACCTGGAATGTTCCTGCCACGGAATGCCAGACCTGGGGGGCGGCAGGGCCACCCCCCTCAGCCCACACTGGGCAGGAGCAGCTGGCACAGGCTGGGGGGCTGAGGCAAGGCTGGGAAGCAGTTTCCCTCCCTCTCTCACATCACTCAGTTTTGGGGAATTTTGAGCTTTAATCTGTGCATTTTGTGGAGGGTTTTGTTGTGCAAAGGCACGGGTTGGGCATAGGAAGAGCTGCAGTTTTGGTAAAGGGGAAAAATCAGTTTGTAAAACTGATCTTATTCGGTTTTACAGGTTTTTTTTTTTTCCAGGGTATTTGAGCAGAAAGGCAGGTGTGAGTCCCAGCAGTGGCACATGGACACCCTGGGGAGGTCTTGCCCAAAGAGACACAAGAGCTGTGGGTCAGAAAGCAGGACCCCCACGGGGGGAAAAAGCTCCTAGAAATCACTTGTCTTTAATGCTTTGTTGTTTGGGGTTTTTGTCAGTGCTAATGGGCTAAGAAAAAACACCCCTGGATCTTCCTGGGATGAGCCAAAGGCAGCAGCAGCCTCTCCCTCCAGGTAAGTGCAGCACAGCCGGGATTTCTGGGATAATTTCGGGGGCTGTAGGTTGGGGAGTTCCCCTCTGGGAGGGGAAATGACCCAAATCTGTCAGCCTTGAACACGGGAGACCTTTTCCTACATGCAGAGAGCTGCTTTAAAAAGGTTTTATGTCTAAAATCCACGTCGTGCCCTCCGAGGATTTTGCGACCTCCCGATAGAAAAGCTCAGGACGTGAAAGGAAAACTTTGCCCGTTCCCAGAAGGGACTCTTGGAGCAGGACACTTTTGGGCAGCTGCAGTGGGAGCTGCCTGGCTCAGGAGTGACATCTTTGTTCTTTCCTTTCTCTTGCAGCCCCACAACGGAGGGTAGGAGCCAAACATCCCCCTCCTTGAGGGAATCCCCAGGGAGAAGCTCCCCTCCTGCTGGGATCAGGTGGGTCCCCTGAGGGTGGAAAGGGACGTTTGGCTCTGCTTGGGGAGGGGGTTTTTCCTGGAGACACATCCAGGACACAGCAGCAGAGGGAACTGAGGAGGGGAACACTTCCCAAAAGCATCAGCAATCCGGGAGGAAACATTCCCACGGCTTGGGCATCTCCTGGTTCTCTGTGCTGAGGAAATGAGCCCAAAGCTGCAGCTCTTTGAATCTGCTCTTACTTACCCTCAGTCCCTGCCCCTCATCCCCCTCCCTCACTGTGCCTGCTGTTTCCCTTGCAGGAATGGGGAGGACAGCCAGGTCCTGAACGGGAAATCCTCCTGGGAAGCCGTGGCACAGCGTGGGGACGGGTAAGGAGCGGGGAGGGGCTGCTCTGTGCTGCTCAGCACGAGGGCTTTGCTCAGGAATAGCATCCACCTGCTCCTGGTGTCCCGGAGACGGGACCCCTCCAGCCTGGGCTGCATTCCAAGAGCATCATCTGCTGGCTGAGCTGCAGCTTGCCAGTGTTCTCCACCCTTCCTTCAGCTCCCTGCAGGATCCTGCTCCCTGCCTCCATCCCTCAACACTCTTGTTCATGCATTTAAGTTTTATTGTCCTGCTCCAGTTGCCGTTCCCTGGGGAGTTTTTCTACCTGCAAGGGATGTGTTGACCCTCAGTGGCTGGTGGCTCGTGCTGATGTGGGGTCTGGACCTCTGTAGGAAATCTGGAGGGGGTGGGAGAGTGTGGAAGGCTCTGTTGTGTGGAGGAAAACCTGAGGAACAAGGAACTGGTTGGGAATTTAAAGGCTGGAGGAGGTTCCTAAAGGACAGGTGACACAGGGAATTGGAAGCTGAGGGCAGGTTCTGGCCCTCCTGAGAGTGAGGGATCTGCCTCTCCTTGGTGCTGTGCAATGCACTCAGGAGAATTCCAGAGAGGCTGGAGACTGTTGGCTCCCTATCCCTGGAATTGTCCAAAGGCCAGGGGTGGCCAAGGCTTGGAGCAACTTGGACTGGTGGAAGGTGTCCCTGCCCATGGGATGGAACAGGATGGGCTTTAAGGTCCCTCCCAACCCATCCCAGTCTGGGATTCTGTGGTTTCGGGATACCCCCCATTTTGGCAGGGCTCCCTTTGTCCCAGGGTGAGCCCTCTGGGTTTGGGGCTGGTCCGGAGTGGAGCAGGCAGAGCTGCCCCTGTGGTGCTCCAGGAGCTGGGAGAGGTCACCAGAGGACTCTGTGCAGCACACACAGTTCATCACAGCTCACTCTGCACCTCCAGCAGGGACAGCCCAGCTGGAAACGTCCCCAGAGTGCCATCCCAGGCTGGAGCAAAGTCTGGAGCGCTCCAGGAAAGGTGGAGGCCGGGCTGCTGTCGTGGGCATTGAGCTGAGAGCCACAGACGTGTCCCTGGGTGTCCCTGCAGGAGCAGCCCCACCACAAGGCCCTCTTTGTGCCTGCCTGGGGTCACTGGGGGCACAGAGCTGCTCCTGACTGGAGCCAGGCTCCCAGGGGAATTGTGGATGCCTTATTACTGAAACCACCTCCAACTGCAGAGGGAGGACTTGGCAGGGAAGGGAGGACATGGACACACAGCAGGACGGGGCTGGAGAGGGAAAGGTGGGAATAGGGTCAGGCTGGGGGAGCCCTGGAGAAGAGAAGGCTCCAGAGAGACCTGAGACCCCTTTCCAGGGCCTAAAGGGGCTCCAGGAGAGCTGGAGAGAGACTGGGGACAAGGAATGGAGGGACAGGACACAGGGAATGGCTTCCCAGTGCCAGAGGGTTAGATGGGATATTGGGAAGGAATTGCTGGCTGGGAGGGTGGGGAGGGGCTGGACTGGATTTCCCAGAGAAGCTGTGGCTGCCCCTGGATCCCTGGAAGTGTCCAAGGCCAGGTTAGAGGGGGATTGGAGCACCCTGGTCTAGTGGGAGGTGTCCCTGCCCATGGCAGGGGTTGGAGCAAGATGTGCTTTAAGGTCCTCCCAAGCCAAACCATTCCACGCTCCATAAGTTGCAGTCAGGCCCTCTGTGCTCAGATGGTTGACCCTCCTATCCTGATACACAGATTTAACCCCATTTTGGGCTCCTCCCAACTAAACACCAGCACATTATCCTGGAATGATCCAATAGAAATGCTGACAGGGCACGTTTTCACTGGCATTTCCCCTTTTCTAGTGACAAAGCTCTGAAGGAAAAGCCTGAGCCCTTCCCGTGGGATGAGACCCACAGAGCCACCGTGGTTTCCACCAATGGAAGGTAAAGTCCCCGTGAGATGTTGTGCAAATCAGCAACTGCTGCTCTGGAGCTGTCTGGAATCTCTGACTGGATATTTGCTGGTGGAAAAACACATTCAATGTGGGCTCTGCAGAACTGGCAGCAGTTTCTCTAAATTTCATTTAAGGGAGGGAATAAAGAAAACACTGGCCTCTTCAATCGAATTGGGGGGTATTTTGTTCCTTTTAACTTTCTGTAATACAAAAAAAAAAATCCGGGTTTATTCCCTAAGGTAACCCAGTTGTGGAATGGAGTTTGTTTCTGTGTTTAGCAGGACAGAGAGGTTCACACTCAATGCCTCTCTCAGCCTCCAACCTCCACCTCTTGATTTGCTTTTGCAACAGGAGACCCCTTAAAAAAAAAAAAAAACAAACCAACAACCAAACCCAAAAGGAAACTGTAAAGTGGCAAAGCAAAAGGTTCAGTGCTGAGGAATTGTGTCCTGACTCTGAGAGATTTGAGGAAATGGTTAAAGATCCCATGATCCCAAGAAGTGCTGTTGTGTCCAGATGCCAAATGAATTCCAGCATCACCCTCTGCTTGTCCATGGGGGGTGTGAGCACCACCTGAGCTCCAGGGCCTGGCCTGCTTTTCCCGTGGGTGTTTCTGGGCAGGTAACAAGCTGAGATCCAGGGGATCTCCTGGGCTCCAGCCCAGCCCACACTTCCCTCTCAGAAAACTGGGGGTCAGTGGGGTCTGGAACCCCTGGGAGACTGAGAGACGTCCCGAGCGCTGAATTCCCACAAGTTCGTTGCCGTTTTCCCTGTGGACATGGACAGCCCCGGGAAGTTTAGGGATTCCCTCCTTTCTTTTATGAGATCCATAGGAAAATCATTGCACAGCATTCCCCAAAGCTGCTTTCCTGAAGTTGTGTCTCTCCTCTGCAGTTTCCCTGAGCGCTCAGAAGCCAGCAATGGGTTTTACCCACCGAAGTAAGTGTCCAAAAAATGTACAATTCACCTTTTCTCCTTGATTTTAACATGAGGAGGGTCTTCTCCTGACCCAGCACTGACAAACGTCAGGGCACTAAAGAGGGGTGGGCCTGACCCACCCCCTCAAATTGGGCTGAGATCCTCCAGCTGCTTTCCTGACACGGGGAGGGATTGGTTGGATTTGTGGCTCAGCCCTTCAGGAAATTCCTTGAGCTGAGCAGGAAGAAAAGATGTTACATTGGAGACAGGAAAAATCTCCTGTTTGGTATTTTTTGCTTCTTGCTCTGCTCTCCAACTTGCTGAGCTTCCTACTGGGACCCACCAGTCTCCCTCTCTTGCAGGTCCAGCTCTGATTCCAGGGACAGGCCTGTGGATGCTGCAGACAAGCTGCTCCATCGCTACGAGCCCTCTCCTGCCCTGGATGTTGGAAGGTCTGACCCTGCACCATCAGAGCCTGGGGATGGCACTGGATCTGCTCCCAGAGGGAAGCTGGGGTGGGAATAAATAACTTGTCCAGGGTAGAGTTGGGAGCAGAATCCACACTGGGCAACAAAGCAACTGGAAATTGGAAATCCCGTGTGGATAAACAGCGGGAACAGTGTCTTCCTCTTTGCTGTTACACAACTTCTTCCCAGAGAAGCAGCCTGGGAATTCTGGAAGGATTCCTTCATGGAAAGGGGCTGCCCAGGGAGGTTTGGAGTCCCCAGCCCTGGAGGTGTCCAGGGAAGGCCTGGGGATGGGGCACAGGGGGGGGGGACTGGATGATCCTGGAGGGCTTTTCCAACCCCGGTGATCCTGGGATTCTGGGAGCAGATTCAGCAGCTTTAGCATTGCTTTTAGCACTGATCTCAAAGGGGTGTCTGTCCCACAGGATTCTGGAGCGTTTCCTGCCCTGCCACTGTCAGGGGCAGGACAGAGTTGCTGCTGTTGTCAGCAAACACTGATTTCCCTGGAGCTGCTTTTCTCACTCACCTGTTATTTTGGGGTTTGACTCCAGGGGTTGGCTCTTCAAAGCTCTTGAGCTGAGGTGATTGGAAGGACAGGGCTTGGAGCAACCTGGGCTGGTGGAAGGTGTCCCTGCCCGTGGCAGGGGGTGGCACTGGATGAGCTTTAAGGCCTCTCCCAACCCAAAGCAGTCCCTCATTCCCTGTTCCACCAACAGCCTCTCTTCTTCTGGATTAGGGAGAGTGAAAATGGGGCTTTCTGAAGGAAAATCAGTTCTCTTGAGACAGTTCCTTTCTGTTTGCTGGGCTGCTACAACTGCAGTGTTGTGATTCCATACAAGCCCCCTCTTGAAGCCTTTGGAAAGCTGTCAAGCTGGAAATTCCTTTTTTTTTTTTTTGGACAGGTCCAGCTTGCAGCCTGATGTCCCTTTTCCTCCCACTGAGAGAGCCCCTGTGCACAGAGAGGATGTGGAATATTCCTTTAAAAGGTAGGAGTGGGGTGAATTCTGGGAGTTTATGAGGAATACTGAGGATTGAGGGGAAACTGGAATGGGCAGGCACGGAAAGAGGCTCCTTCTCCCAGCTTTTGTCCCAAAGATGGAGGCAACTGAGGTTTAAATCCCTCTTCATCTCCTATGACGTGAGCCAAACCCCCCAGATTTTTCCTCCTCTAGGTGGGGTTCAGTCAGTGCCTTTTTATTCCCTGATAATCCCGTGGAATGTTTCAGGGATGCTGGAGTGGCAGCAGAGAGGGAAAGCAGCTGGAATATTTGGAAATGCAAGTGTTGTAATGGAAATGAGGTCCCGGTGCAGATTGGCACAAGCCCTGCCCGGGGAGCAGAGGATCCTCCAGTGCCAGTTTATCCTCCAGAGCCAGTTTTTAGGGGTGTGACCTGGGCCTTTCTGGTTGTCAAGGTCTGTCCTGGGATATGAGGAGAGGAGCAGCTCCACGAGTCCTGAGGGCCCAGCACAGCTCCAGCCCCACTGGAATGAGTAAGGACTGGGCTGACTGGGGTGTCTGCTCTCTTGGGATGTTGGGAATAGCTCTGGCCTGATGGCTCCTGTCCTGGGAATGGGTGTCACCCACACCCCAGCAGGGATTTTCTCCACTGCTTTAATCATGGATCTTTATTTTAGTTTTTCAGGCTCAAGCAGCCTCACTGAGAGGGACCAGGGACCTCCTGGCCATGGTGCCCACCCAGAGCTGCCCAGGGCACAGGAACCCACTGCCCATGAGCCCAGCGTGGTTGGGTAAGGAATTGGATAACCCCCCCTACCTTTTCCTGTAGGATGGGGGTTCGTTCCTTGTGTGTCTTCCCCCATATGCACATGCTCACAAAATCCTCTCCCAGGCTCCTCTTTTAAAAATCTTCTCCCAGGCTCCTCTTTTAAAAATCCTCTCCCAGGCTCCTCTTTTCACGGAATCATGGAATGGTTATGGTTGAAAAAAACCTCTGAGGTCACCAAGTGCAACCATCAACCAGCAGCACCACCCTGGTCACCAACCCATGGCCTCAAGAGCCACATCCACCCATTTTCTGAGCGCTCCCAGGGATGGGGACTCCACCACTGCCCTGGGCAAACCCCTTCCAGTGCTTCACAACCCTTCCCAGGAAGAAATTTCTTTGCTTTTGTCCTTATTTTTCCCCCTAAATTTGAAAGAGTTGAGGCTTTTGGTCAAATTGGGCTTGTCTCAGTGAGCAGCATCTTCACCTCAGGGTGTAGAGCAGAGCGTTCCTCTCTCTCCCCAGGTCCCAGGACAGCACTGGTGGCAGCAGGGACACGGACAAGGGGATGGCATTCCACGTGCAGAGCGAAGAATTCACGGAGAGAAGGCAAGGGAATTAATAATGGGGTTTGCTTTTCCTGGCAGGAGGACATGGGGGATTTACTGCAGGGGGTTCTGGAGGAGGGACTGAGGGTGCTGTGGTTGGAGCTTGGGAGTCCCCAGGCTGGGAGGAGGGAGCTGAGGACCCAAACTTTGGATGATCTGGGGACATGGTTCGTGGTGAACACGGTGGTGGGGCTGAGCTGAGGGTGGGACTTGATGATCTTGGAGGGCTTTTCCAATCTGATGCCATGATTCCACCTGGCACGTTCCCATGGAGGGATGCTGCACTTCCCTTGAGGCTGCACCGACATCCCACGGGAATTCTGGGCACAGTGGTGCTTCTGCAGGCTCTGAAGGGTCTCCTGTCTTGGCAGGTCCAGCTCTGGGCCTGGAGGAAGCAGCATCCCTGCTCCAGAGACCCCACGTGCCGACGAGCCCGAGCCGTGCCGGGACAGGTGGGGAGTCACCATTCCCTCCCACCCCCCTGGGGTTGATGGTTGATGGTTGCACTGCAGGGGTTTCACACAGGAATTGTTGCAGCTGAACATGAGAAGGATGTGGAGATACTGGAGAGAATCCAGAGGAATCCATGGAGATGCTGCCAGGGCTGGAGCTCCTCTGCTCTGGAGCCAGGCTGGGACAGCTGGAGGGGGTTCCTCTGGAGAAGAGAAGGCTCCAGAGAGACCTGAGAGCCCCTTCCAGTGCCTGAAAGGGCTCCAAGAGAGCTGGAGAGGGACTGGGGACAAGGCATGGAGGGACAGGACACAGGGAATGGCTTCCCAGTGCCAGAGGGTTAGATGGAATATTGGGAAGGAATTCCTGGCTGTGAGGGTGGGGAGGTGCTGGAATGGGTTTCTCAGAGAAGCTGGGGCTGCCCCTGGATCCCTGGAAGTGTCTAAGGCCAGGTTGGACGGGGCTTGGAGCACCCTGGGCTAGTGGGAGGTGTCCCTGCCCGTGGCAGGGGGTGGAACTGGATGATCTTTGAGGTCCCTTCCAACCCAAACCATTCTGGAATTTTAGGATTCCATAACCATGGTGTCCCTGCATTTCTTCCCTCAGGGAACAGGCTCAGGTTCTGGGTCTGATACAGCTCTTTCCTCCCCTTCCAGGATCACTCCAGGCTACGAGGATCAAACCATCCCCACCACAGATGGTCCCCAGGACTGGAGGCACAGTGAGCCTGGCCCAGGGGCAGGCAGGTACAGTGGGAATATCCCTTTGTTTCTGCCATCAGTGGCTCCCAAACCATCGTTCTTTGCCATTCCCTCTCCTTGATACCCACCTGGCTGAAGTCCTGGCCCCCATAAATTTGCCTAATCCAGTGATATTCACCAAAGGAATATGGGAAGGAGTTGCTGGCTGTGAGGGTGGGCAGGCCCTGGATCCCTGCAAGTGTCCAAGGCCAGGCTGGAGCGACCTGGGCTAGTGGAAGGTGTCCCTGGTGGAATGGGATGAGCTTTTAAAGTCCCTCCCAACCCAAACTCTTTTGGGATTCTGTGTTTCTCTTAACAAAACGGTGTCCCAAATTCTCCTTCCTGCCTGTAGGAAGAGGCAGGATCCAGCCTTGGCCAACCCTGAGCCCCTGGGTGAGGGGGGCAGAGCACAGACGCTCACTGGCTTTGTGGTCAAATTGCTTTTAATCCTTCAGCAGGTCTGACTTCAGCTGCAGAGAGAGTGTTCTCAGTGCCCACGAGAGCCAGCACCCTGTGCCCCTGTCCCAGGACCCCCAGCCCTTCTTTGGGACAGCTCCCAGCCACAGGATTCCTGCCTACGTGGACAGCCAAGTGCTGAGCACCAGGAGGTGAGGATTTGGGGAGGGAGGGTTTGGGGATGGAAGGTTTAAGATGCAGAGACAGGGAAAGGTGCTGGCCTGGAATGGTCTGACACAAACTCTGCTCTGGGTTGTGTGGTCAAGGGATGAGAACAGGATTTTGTTCCCAGAGGGAGCAACGGTGTTAAATCATCCTGGAATCCCAATCACAGGCTTGTGCACCTGGGACAAGCATGAGGAGGTTTGGGGAAGACGTTTCCTACCTCACCAGCGGCAGCTCTAGGTCTTGGGATTTACAGCCTCCTGGGAGCCTTGAGATCCTCCTCAAGTCGGATGGGAGGGTTGGAGACAACATTTCCCAGGACCAGGGAATCATGGAATGCTTTGGCCTGGAAACTTTAAAGCTCATCCAGTCCCATCACCCCTGCCATGGGCAGGGACACCTTCCACTATCCCAGGTTGCTCCAACCTGGCCTTGGACACTTCCAGGGATCCAGGGGCAGCCACAGCTTCTCTGGGCAACCTGTGCCAGGGCCTGCCCACCCTCACAAAGGGGAATTCCTTCCCAATATCCCATCTAATCCTGCCCTCACATGACCATCAGCCACAGGCTCATTTTCCCTGTGGAAGGAGCCTGAGCTGTGTCCATGGGTTAAAGCCATTCCTCTAAGGATTTCTGGCTTGGAAAAGGAAAATGGGCAGGGCTGGCAGCAGGATACACGTGGAGGGGGTGGAGTGGGAGGGAAACAATCTTGGATATATCCATTGGATATGTCCTAACGCTCAGGGGTTGGGTTTGGGGGGGCTGCTCTCCTGGGTGTGGAATGTGGTGTGTGGCAGGTGTGGAACACACACACAGGGGGAATGCACCATGGAATCATGGAATCCCTAGGGTTGGAAAAGACCTCTGAGATCATCAACAGCCAGAGCCACGGTGGGCTCTGCTGGGTGGGGATTCCAGGGACCACAACGTGCTCAGGGCACGTTCAGAGCCTGAGACTGCACCACTTCCTTCCTCTAGCCATGAGTCCATTCCCAGAGATCCCACCGTGTCCATGGCCCAGAGAAGCCACAGAGTGCCCTTCTACATGGACAGCCTGAACTATAACAGCACCAGGTAAATGGGCAGTCGTGGTGCTTGGGAGGGAAACTTCCAGGAAAGGTGGGGAGGAGAAGCCAGGAAGCAAAGCCAAGAGCTGAGAGAGAGAGAAATGCTTTCCAGGGAGTGGAAGCCATTCCAGAGGCACAGACCTACTCTTAAACCACTCCTAGCAAAAGCTGTCCAGCACAGGGTCCGGGATACATCCATCTCTGATCTCCAGAGGTTTCCCACCACGTGGGATGCCAGAGAAGAGAGGCAGGAGAAGGGAGAGCTGGTCCCTGGCCAAGAATTGGCTTCTGCTGCAGGAAAAAAGGGCTCAGTGGGAAGAGAGATGTTGAGAGGCAAGACCAGTGACCCCAGAAAGCCAAAGATGAGATGACTGAACTGCTCCCAGAACAGGGCTGTTGGCAGGGCAGGAGCTATCCAGTATGGAATACCATTCCCCTGGGCTTCCTGCAGTCCCTCCTGGCAGTGCCAGCCCACCCACGTGTATGGGGCCACCGTGGGGCTGAGTGTTGGATCTGGACTGGGGACTATGTTGTGGGTGTGAAGAGGAGGCACAGGATCCCTGGATAGCCTTGGAATGGCTCCAGGAAAGAGCAGCCTCCTCCCTGCAAGGCAAACAGGTCTCATGGCTGAGCTGTTTTCCATAGTTCTGCCACCTTTTCCAAGGACTGAGCTGGGGACAGTGATGTTGGCTTTGGCCACCAGGGCCCAGCTTCCCCTCTCCTGCAGCACATCCCATGCTGTTTCCCTCCGGAGCTGCCTGACTCACTTGGAGCCCATCCTCCCTGGGAGATCTTTGATCTCTTCTCCCGTGGCCCTATAAATGAGACTTTTCCAAATCCCTTCTCCAGGGAAGCAGAAAAGGAGCTGGTTTGGTCCCACCTGTAACATCCAAGTGCCCTCCCAGCAGCAGTGGTAGCTCCTCTCCTGCCAGCTGGTGGCTCACAGAGTTTCCCTCTCCCTCCAGGCTCCTCTCCAGTTCCAGTGAGAGGCTCTCCGGGTTCCATCCTGACTCCAGCACTGCCGGGTAAAGGGCCAGGGGGGCACAGAACCATCCTGGGAGGGGGGGACATCCCAGTGCCCATCCCTCTGCTGGCACTGCTGGGGCATCTCCAGCTCTGGGGGCAGTTCTGGGCCTCTCATAAGAAGGACATGGAGGGGCTGGAGGTGTCCAGGGAAGGATCTGGAGCAGCAGGAGCAGCTGAGGGAGCTGGGGGGGGCTCAGCCTGGAGAAAAGGAGGCTCAGGGGGGACCTTCTGGCTCTGCAACTCCCTGACAGGAGGGGAGAGCCGGGGAGGGGTCAGGCTCTGCTCCCAGGGAACAAGGGACAGAATGAGTGGGAACAGCCTCAAGTTGCACCAGCAGAGGTTTAGGTTGGATATCAGGGAAAATTTCGTCATGGAAAGGGCTGCCCAACCCTGGCACAGCTGCCCAGGGCAGTGGTGGAGCCTCCATCCCTTGGAAATGTTCAGAAAATATGTGGATGTGGCACCTGGGAATGTGGGTGAGTGGTGACCGTGGTGGTGCTGATGGTTGGACTCGGTGATCTTAAAGGTCTTTTCCAACCTTAACAGTTCTGGGATTCTATCTAAAGTTATTCCATAGCTCAGACCCAGCTCCCCATCGATATTCCACATTAGAATTGGAGATGAAAGTGTCTTAAGGAAGGAAGAGGGTGGGGAGGTCCTGGAATGGATTTCCCAGAGAAGCTGTGGCTGCCCCATCCCTGGAAAAGTCCAGGTTGGACAAGGCTTGGAGCAACCTGAGCTAGTGGAAGGTGTCCCTGCCTATGGGATGGAATAAGATGAGTTTTAAGGTCCTTTTAGATGATTTTTTCCAACCCAAACCATTCTGGGATTCGTGTTTCTATGACACAGAAAGTGTCTTTTCTCAATTAAAAAAAAAAAAAAAAGGGGGGGGGGGGAAGGGAGCTTTTCTTTCCTCAGCTGTGCCAGGGCTTAGTTCGCTCGTATAAGAAGGGAGAATTAATTGTAGCTTTGAGGCAGCAGTGAAAATGCCCCGTGGAGAGAGAGCCCGATTAGTCCGTGCCGTGGTTGCTGGACAGGCGGAGCTGGGGGGCACAGGGCAGAGCTCAGCCCGGGCACACGCGGGGGGCATGGAATTCTGACCCCGGGAGTGGCGAGAGGCAGGGATATGAATATGCAAAGAGAGCCAAACCATCCCCAGACAAACCAGCGCTGGCTGAAAACAGCGGGGATGTTCCAGAGGCAGAACAGCCCCGGGAAGCAGCGCCGTGCCAGCTCTCTCGGTGCTCATTGTGTGCATAATCCTAGGGAAGACTTTATCCCGGCAAAACCGGCGGATAACCGGATGAAAGGGTTACATTCTGCATCCCATTCTTCCTAATTAACTTGATTTGTTTTGGTGGGGTAATTAGAGGAGCGCATTAGGTGTTCTTTAGCCGCAGTGCTTGCTCTCCGGGAATTATCCCAGGACAACAGCGGCTTGTCCCGCTGTCCCGGCACACACACACGTGGTCCCTCGGCAGCTCCGCTCTTTTCTCATGCAAATGCTTCCCGTTCTGGTTCCTTAGGAGAGGGATCCTCTTTGTGAAGGAGTACGTGAACACCGGCGGGTTTTCAGCCTCCCCGCGCTACGGAAGGTACGAGGAGTGGCCGGGAGGACACTCGTGTGTCGCACACACGTGTCACACACATGTGTCACGCACACGTGTGCGCGGCCCAGCACGTGGCTTTGCCAGCTCTCACCTCCCAGCCGGCTCCAGGGGCTGGAGCGCTCGCAGTTCCTGAGTTAATTAACCCTGAGGGGATGACTGGGGGAGCAGAGTTTTGCTGGGGGAGGACCAGTTGCGATCCCGTTGTGAGATCTCATCCCGCTGTCCCACCGCTCCCAGCGGTCAGGGAAGCTCCCCTTGGAGCGAGTTGGTCTCTGAGGTGGATGCAAGCACCCCCCTGCAGGTTTTTAGGCTGTATTTGGCCACCGTGAGGCTTCGCTGGGCACCTGAACACATAAACAAACGATGGGAATTGGTGAGCAAAATGTGGAGATTGGGAGTTCTCGCTCCAAAAAAAAAATTATTTATGAGTTTAAAAAAGTTAAAATAGTCCATTTTCAAGCTTAAATCTTCAGTCTTTTGTGTTCTGCTCGAAGGTAACTGAGCGAAGCTGCCCCGGGCTGGCTCCGGGGTTTGGCCCCATGTAAATCATCCTGCCGGTGATGTGGTACCAGTTAACTCCAGTTTGATGCCTCCCTGCTGGCACTGATCCTCCCTCAGCGCTGTGCTGGCATTCCTGGGGCAGCTGATGACAGCCTGGAGATCTCCAGCCTGGCCTGGAGCTCCGCAAAGGCGCTGTCAGCAGCCCAAGAGAAGCCAAAGATCGGGGAAAGCCAGGCGGGGAGGGAACACTCGGCTGGGTGAGACTGGGGATGTGCTCCCTGCCTTTTCCTGCAGAACAGGGTGGGATTTGGGAGTTCAGTGAGCAGTGAAAACAGGTCCTGTTTCCAGGGGCCAGATGGAAACATCCAGAGCAGTGTTGCTGGTGAGTGTTTTGGAGGCAGGATTTCACAGGTTTGCTGGTCCAGCCACCAGTGCAGGATTTTGCCAGTGGAAAATATGTTGGAAAAATATGCTCCCCCTCTTTTTTTTCCCTGCTCCCAGCCCACCTAATCCTGCCTTTTCTGTTGTTTTAATGAGATAACCTGGCTGGCAAGGGGTGGGAGCATGGGGTTGGGAATATACTGGAGAAGGGAGAGAGCAGAGGGAACTTGCACTGCCCAGGGTTTTGGTTCTTCTCAGCCCCTTCCTGAGCTGCATTTCCCAGCTCCTGGAGTGGGATCCCCATCACAGGCTGCCTGAGCCCCTAACCAGCCCTGATGGAAAGGGCCACACTGACCAATGGAGCAGGGAAAGAAAGTGCTTCCCCCTGCTCCCTCCCTTCCTCCAGGATGTTCCCAGTATCCCTTAGAGGTGCTGAGTCGTAATTAAAGGTGATGAAATGTCCTTCCTTGTGTCCTGTGCTGACCCTCTGGGAAGGAAAAGTGCTGGGATATTCCAGATCCCTGGGTTCATGATTAATGATTCCAGCTGAGATTCTCTTCCCGGATTTTCTCCGTCTCCAGTGGCAGCCTTATGGATCTGACTGATGTGGACAGAGGCAGCTACAGCCACCACAGTTACCTGGCCAGTGCTCCCCTGCACAGGTAGGACAGGTTGGGGCTGCCTTGGGGGGCTCAGCAAACCCTGACCCAGAAATGACCTGAAGGGTTTGCTTTTTGAGGATATTGGGGGGTGGGAAGGGGGGTTGGTGAAACAGCAGCATTGCAGGGATCTTTGGAAAAGACAAGGACATTCACTTGAAGTCAGAGGGGCCAGAGGAGGCCAGGAAGGTGATCAGAGGGATGGACCGCTCTGCTGGGAGGAAAGGCTGGGATTGTTCAGCCTGGAGAAGAGAAGCTTTGGGGTCACCTAACTGTGGCCTTCCAGTACCAGAAGGGAGCCTGCAAGAAAGATGGAGAGGCTATTTACAAGGGCCTGGAGTAACAGGTCACAGGGAATGGCTTCAAA
The DNA here is from genome assembly GCF_003031625.1 of Empidonax traillii. Lineage (NCBI taxonomy): Eukaryota > Metazoa > Chordata > Aves > Passeriformes > Tyrannidae > Empidonax > Empidonax traillii. Next base: position 382,841 of record NW_020955576.1, read on the forward strand.
CTGACAGAGAGTAGGTTTAGATTGGATATTAGGAGGAAGTTCTTTGCTATGAGGATGGGGAGGCCCTGGCACAGGTTGCTCAGAGAAGCTGTGATGCCCCATCCCTGGAAGTGTCCAAGGACAGGTTGGACGGGGCTTGGAGCAACCTGGGCTTGTGGAAGGTGTCCCTGCCCATGGCAGGGGGGTGGAAGGAGATGAGCCTTAAGGTCCCTCCCAACCCAAACCACTCTGTGATTCCAAGATCAGTCCTGCCCTGCTGGTGTGGTCTCTGCCCCCCTGGGACAGCACATGTCCCTCTGTACTGCCACTTGACACACGTGGGAGCAGGTTGCTCACAGGGGTTGGTAAAAGCCTCTGGCACCAGTGCTGGGACTGGAAGCAGCTGGTGTTGCAGATGAATCCATCCCTCTGTCCTCCCCAGGTCCAGTGACCCCGTGTGCAGTTACTGCAGCCGCGAGATCCGAGACTGCCCCAAGATCATCATAGAGCACCTGAACATCCACTGCCATGAGTACTGCTTCAGGGTAAACCTCTCTGCTGCTTCCCTGAGCTGCTGGGAATGGAGGGGGAGGGAAGATCTTGGGGCAAATTCCATCCTCAGGCTGGCAGGGCGATGGATCCGGCGCGTGTGCCGAGTCCTTGCGTGGCGTCGGGACAAACAAAGCCTCAGGTGTTGGTTGTGACCCCAGAAGTTTCTCAGGTGCTGAAATAAATCTGTATTACAACAAGGAGGATTTTTTATCATTAGCAGCACCCTCAGGACACCCTCTTGTCCCTGTCCCTGGGGCAGACTTGCTGCTTGGTGGCCTCTGTGCCCCAGCAAAGGGCTGACTGAAGCCTCAGAGCTTGCAGAGTTTACCAGCAAAGCCTGTGGGGATGGGGAGGGGGGGAGGAGGGATGGGGAGGGTGGGAGGAGGGATGGGGAGGGTGGGAGGAGGAGGGATATGGGGAGGGTGGGAGGAGGGATGGGGAGGGTGGGAGGAGAAGGCCTCCCCAGGGCCATTTGGCTGTTCAGCCTCAAAAGTCACACCCTCACCCCCTTATAAACCGAGGCAGAGATTGTTTCCTCCCTGCTGTCATTACTGTGTGGGGCTTTGGTTGCTGTCCAACTTCCTTGTTTTCCCTTTGGCAGTGTGGAATTTGCCACAAAGCAATGGGAGATCTTCTGGATAAAATATTCATCCACCGGGACATCGTCCACTGTGACAAGTGCTACGAGAAACTCTTCTAGGTGAGTTTGCAGTGCCCTTTTTCTGGGGCCAGCAGGGTGTGAGAGCTCAGAGCTCCCTGACTGAAGGGCATTATTTAAACCCTGGGAGATCCACGCTGGGATTTTCCTGTGGCCCTTCAGTAGGAAGCAGGGACCTTTTTGCAGAATTGGAGCTGGTTCTGGGGGGGGGGGGTCTTAGTTGGAGCCAGAATCTTGGTGACAAACAACTTGCCGGGGGTGACAGGCAGGGGTTGGCTCGAGTGGTGACAGAAATGTCCCTCGGAGGCAGAGAGTCCCCTTGGGAGGTGATGAAAGGTCCCTCCCTGTGTCCTGGGCTGACCTGCTGTGGGTGGTTGGGAGCTGTAACATTCCTCTGACAAGGAGCAGCACTTGGGTGGCAGGCACAGCTACTCCTTTGTGTAAAGATCCTTTGAGAGGAAAACCTTTGGGAGAGCTGGAGTTGGACACTCTGCCAGGAGATCAGAGGGCTGGACGTGGTTTGGTTTTGTCTGATTAGATGGAAGGGGCAGGAGGCACCACAGCAGCTCCTGCACTGGGGGGTGGAGGCCTCCTGTCCTCCTGCTGCTGAGAGGAGGAGGAGGAGGAGGGAGGAGGGAAAGGGGCTCCTGCCTCACTGCTCCCTGTTCCTTGTAATGTGATGTGACTGGTGAGGCCATCCCTGCTCCACTGACCTCCATTCACCCTGCTCCATGTGCTCACCTGCTCCTTCTCTGCTTCCAGGGTTCTGCAGCGCTGGGAAGGCTCTGGAATAGAGCTGGCAGCTCCTGACTGGCCAAGACAGCAGAATTCCTGCTCCTGCTTTCCTGCAGTTCTTTCCCCTCTCGCTGCCCCCTGGCCATGAGTGAGTTCAGCACCCTGTCACCGTCACCTGCATGGAGACAATGATGGCAACGAGGCAAGGCAGCCTCATCCTCAAAGACCGGGCTTTCCAGAGGTGCTGGGAGTCAGACACAGCTCCTCAGGTTTATGGGAGCTCATTGCCACAAGCCTTTTTGGGTTCTCTTTTTCCTTCTTTCCCACGTGCAGCTGGGCTGTGGGAGCTGCCACATGGGCAACTGGGAGCCTTCAACACTAAATTTGGATTCTTGGGAAGGGTTTGAATTTAGTTCTTAGCAAAAGCCTTTGCTGTTTCTGCTGCTTCCCCCCCTGCCACCAAATTCAGCCTAGGAATAGCTTCTGCCTGATTTCCATTTGCTTTCCATGGGATTCCAGGAGCACTGGCAGACTGGCTGTACTCTTAATTGTGTGTCAGCTTTAATTCCTCTTCTGCCTCCTCTCCAGTGCTGCCTGTTTGGGAAGATAACACTGTCTCCTTTTTAACCCAACTCTGAGGGCAGGAGTCTCACGTGCCAGAGAAGGGGCATCTCCATTCCCTCCCCCAAAAAGAGCTCCACTAAAATCCTAGTGTCCCCCTCCAAGGCTTTGCCCAGTGCCCCTCATTGCTGTGAATTATTTACAGCACAAATGCTCACTCACAGAATCGAACTAAATTCCACTCCCAGAAATCAGAATTGTATCATTTTAGCTCTGAATTCAGAGGTTGGGAATGCTGCATGCCAAATCCTGGAAGTCAGCTTCTGTGTCTTAAAAGCATCCAGACTTACTCTGTTCTCATGGGAAGCATCAGGAATCAATCCCAGAATGGTTTGGGTGGGAAGGGACCTTAAAGCCCAGCCTGTTCCACCCCCTGCCAGTGGCAGGGACACCTCCCACTAGACCAGGTGGACACCAGACCTGGCCTTGGACACTTCCAGGGATCCAGGGGCAGCCACAGCTTCTCTGGGCAACCTGTGCCAGGGCCTGCCCACCCTCCCAGGGAAGAATGTATGAAAACCATGTCCAGAAGTTCCTTACTGGGGCCATTTCCAGCCGTGGGGAAGGACTTTTACAGCCCCTGCTCCACCAGGGTCAGGGGGGATCATTTCAAGTACCAAAGCAGAAGATAAGCTGCAGAAATAATGTATTCCCGGAGCTCCTGGATGGTTCTGGCGTTCCTGATGGCCTTCCAAGGAGCAGGATTTGTCCATGTTCTGCAGTCTGCCCCCAGCTCTGTGTCTCCCTTAGGAACTGTCTCCCCTCAGCACTCAGCTCTAATAAACAGCCTCAGCTCACGTGTCCCTCCTTCCCCTGTGTCTGGTGTCACATCTCCTGCCAGTGCCCTCGCAGCTCAGGGGCCGTGTCATTTGTGCTCCTTGGTGGCCCATCCACGAAGCCACCCCAGGCTCTGCTGGAGGATGAGGCAATGAGGGAGAGGAGCAGCAGGACGGCCTCAAAGCTGGGCTGGGCTCAGCAAATACGAGTTGATGTTCTCCACAAATTTCAGGTGTCTGGTTGTCCTAAAAACCTGTTGATTTCTGGGGGAAGGGAAATCCTAATCCCCAGGGCTCTGTGTTTGGGAGCAACTGGGAGGGCTCAGCCTGGAGAAAGGGAGGCTCAGGGGGGACCTTCTGGCTCTGCAATCCCTGACAGGAGCGGGGAGCTGGGGGGGTTCAGGCTCTGCTCCCAGGGAACAGGGACAGGAGGAGAGGGAACTGCCTCCAGCTGTGCCAGGACAGGTTTAGGTTGGATGTTGGGAAAATTCCTTCACTAAAAATACTGTCGAGCCCTGGCAGGGGTGGAGTCTCCAATGCCTGGAGGGATTTAACAGCCCTGTGGATGTGGCACTTGGGGACACGGGTCAGTGGTGGCCTTGGCACTGCTGGGGAAGGGTTGGACTCGATGGTCTTGGAGGGCTCTTCCAACCTTTACAACTCCATAATTTATGATCCTCAGTGGGCCCCGAGCGGAGAAATCCTCCCTGTGTCCACCAAGGGGGCTGGGCTGCTGCTCTTGGGGGTCCTCCTGGTCCCTTCCTCGCACATTTCCTGGGATCAAGTTCACAACTGCCATCCACAACTGTGTGTAGCATCACCAAGGATTCAAGGGGCATTTTTTCCCCCCCCTTAACAACCTCTGTCACCCAAAGGGAACCTCCAGCTATCCTTAAAATGTTACGCTTCATAATTTGTTTTGGCCTGAGCTTTGGAAGAATTACTGACCAACCAACCCCTTATGAACAAAAAAAGAAATTACTTTGATTTAAAGAGGTGAATCTTCCCATTTCCTGGTATCCCTGTGTATTTGTGGAGAAAGGGTCACCTGCATGCAGATTTCTCCTACATGACACATTTTCTTTCACAGAACGATTTCATTCAGGATCCTGCTGCATGTAGGGGCAAACTTTGACCAGTTTCCTTCACAGGAATTCAAATATATATAATGTTAAGAATGTTATAATACTAAAATAATATATCATAATTAAAATTACAAAGTAACTTCTATTAAGTTATTAATCATATTATTTATAGATATATTTAAATTTAATTATTAATAACACTATATATCAATTTATTATCAATATATTAACAGAACATTATCATTAAAATAATTTATTATAATTAAATTTAGACAATAAAATTATTATATATAAAATATAAAATTTATATCAAAATTATTATTACGAATTTTGACCATTAATAATAATTTATAAATAAAATAATAGAAAAATAAATACACCTATAATAGCTATGAAACGTGCTGCCAGTGACTGAGCAGAGATGGGAGGCAAACCCATCCTGGCAGCACAGCCCCTGTGTGGCGGCACAGGGCACTCAGCTTCCAGAGATCCTGTTTTCTGCACAGTTCCAAACCTTTCCAGAACCCCTGAAAATGAACAACGGAACGACAAAATCAACTCCAGACCAGCAAAAACCAGGACAGACCTTCCTGAGTGCCAGGGCTGGACTGGGCCAACTGGTACACAATAAAATATTCTGCACACAGCCCTCGGCCTTGGTGGCTGCAAAACATCCAGCGCTTCTTATCAAAAGGTGCCAGAGGGCGTGTTTGGGTCCCACAGGCGCGTTTGGGAGGAGGATGGCAGAAGAATGATGATGTTTTTATTGTTGCCCGATGAAACAGTGTCCTGAGGAGCTGTTACACTCCCCAGGGCTTCGGCCAAGCTTCATTTTGTGTGTTTGTCTGGATCGACGCGCAGGGAGAAACCCTTTCCTTCTCACTCAGCGCTTTGTCCCTCATTCACTCCTTTTCCCCCCCTCGCTCCCCCCTTACCCCTTTTCCCCTCACTCACCCC
>NW_020955576.1:390557-444664 GCF_003031625.1 Empidonax traillii
TATTTTATTTCTTCCCCCTCTATTTCATTACACAATGAAATTAAGTTTTGCACGTTTGTATCTTTTCTTTCCTGTGTCCCCGCGGCTTTATTTGGGTGGCTTTTACACTTACTGAACTGCTGCTTTTAATCTGCTCTTCCCCCGCATTTACGTTTGAGGTTTTTATTGGTGTTTTGGTTTTGGTATTTTTTTTTGGAGCTCCTCACCTTGCAGGGGAAGGGATTTTTTTGGGTGACCCACCTGCTTGCTACTGTGTTTGGCTTGGACAGTGGAACTCCTAAACTCCCTGCTGGCACGTCCTCAGAGTTCCTGAGCTTTGGGATATCTCTGGGAATCACGCTGGTCCCTTACTCCCTGGAAATCACACCGTGCCCGTACCCACAAGGGATCGGGTGGCTCTTTAGGAGTGAGAATCCGCGCAAGGAGGTTTTTGGGAAGCTGGCACAGGAGTAGGAATGGGATTGCTTGGTAACTGCACACTTGAATTTCCTTTTCCCGAGGCGAAACGCCTTTGGCAGCGCTGCTTATGGGCTGCGTGTAAATTGTGGCAGCTTTCAGCTCTTCACACAAGTGTTGTTCGTGTTCGTTATTTGTTCAAATGGAAGCTGCAAATCTTCATCTTGCACGTAGAGGACAAAAATAATTAAAAAAAGAGAGGCCAGGTAAAAAAACCCAACAAAATAAAATGGTATTTTTTCTGGAAAGTGTACCCAGACACTGCTGTTACAAGCGACTTAAGGAGTAGAGAGGTGCTGATGTACTATAGGGGTGTCTACTTTTAACCTTCCTTGCTTTGTGTGACAGTTAATTTTTGTGGTTTCCTCTACCAGCAGCCACTTTGGCCTTATTTTTAAGGTAGTTTTTCAGGCAGCAAAGGGAGGGACAGGAAGAACATCCCCAGCCGCAAAAGAAATAAAATAATCAGGGTTTGATTGCAGTTGTAACACCTGCATCAAATCTTTTAAACTGTGAATTGGCTGTGTTGTCTCACCCCCTCTTCTCTCAGTCTATTTGCCCTCCTGCAGAATAGGAAGGATTTTTAATTTTTAAGCCATTTTACTTGCTCTGTGGACCATTAATTAGGGGGATTTTCAGTATTAGGGCTTTGCAGTGAAGAGTCAACTTGGAAATTAATGCACCCAATGAAACTGAAAACTGACATGAATCATTAGTAGAGGGGAAAAGTCAGTGTGTGCTTATGATTCTGTGAGTGCTGTAAAACTGCTGTTAAATGCACTTCAGTTTTTTTGGGAAACAAAAAACCTTGTGCAGTTTGAAGCTGCCTGAGTGACAGCTGCACACTCTTCCTTCTCTCAGCTAAGGAAAACCAGAGGGATGGCTTCATTTGATGGAACTTTAGTGGAATATGTAATCTTATGGGGGGATATCTGTATTTTTTGCTGAGTTTGGCTGTGTTTGCACCTCTCTCTTTTCAGCTGTAACTGGAAAACGTGCCAATAAAGGCATTATTTGTGCTCATTTTCCTGTGACTGTGGTTCCTGTCCTTAACTGTGGTAGAAGGTGATACAAGAAACGTTTTCAAGCTTTTTTTTTTCCTGCTTTTGCAGGATAAACCTGGTATTAAACAAAGGATGTTTTTACCATTTCTCAGCGCTTGCCTGACGTCAGCACCTCGTTAACGAGGCTTCCTGACTTTGCTCCACCAGTGCCTTTATTTTGCATTTTGTTGGTAAACAGATGGCAACCAAACTACTGTGGGGGATTAAATCAGCTTCCTTTTATATGAGCTCACTTATAACCCAACAGGTGCACACCCTAATTGTACAAAAGCAGGGGGTTTGCGGAGTTTGCAACGTTCAAAATCGGTGATTTTGGTTAAACTCGGACACCCCCTACCCTGGCTTGGTTGGTCCTTATAAAAGCCAGACCTTTCGATGTCTGATTGCAATCTCTGACACGTTTTCCGTGCCTTGCAGTGCCTGTTGGATGATGGTGGTGCCCGGGAATGCCCCGGTGATCCAGCAAGACCACGTTCTGGAGCCCGAGCTGGGCAGAGCCCCCCCGGAACACCCGGCCATGGGCCCCGGCACGGAACCCGCGCCCCAGGAGGTGGGCCCGGAGCTGGCGGAGGTGAGGAAGCTTCGGGAGCTGGTGAGGAGGCTGGAGCTGGAGAACCAGCACCCCAGGAGCAAGAGCAGCAGGAACGTGCTGGGGACGAGCGTGGCGGGCGACAACGCCGGCCTCAACGGCACGGAGCTCAACAACAGCATCAACGCCATGGCCGACAAGCAGGAGCTGCAGATCATGGCGGATCTGCACAGCCAGCTGAGCAAAATGAGGCAGGAGGAAGGAGAGGACAACTGCTTCAGAAGAGCCATGGATGCCCAGAGGGAATACAGCTGCAACAGTGCCCCCCAGGAGGAGGTGCCTCCCAAGGATGGCATCGACAGGTGCTCCTCCTGCGTGGATGCGAGGAACGGCTCGGAGCTGCTGGGGATCCATCCCACGGCCAGAATCCACGAGCAGGATCCCAGGGAAAAGTGTGCAGACCTAGAGAGCCTTTCAAACAACGCAGATCTGGACGAAGTGAAAGTGTTAGAACTTGAGAACTGCACTGAGGAGGAGGATTGCTGGTACGTGTCTCCAGGCCTGGGGGCTGGAGGGGGAAGGGAACTTAGTGGGAATTCCTGTGTTTGGGTGTGCAGTTACTTTTAAGGGTGTGAAGTGATTTCTATTCGTTTTTAGCAATAAGAATTCAGGTCTCATTATGGGCTCTTCTTATTTTTATATCCAGTGTACCAGAACATCATTTTTAAGAAATCATTTCAACTGTAGGGCTTGTCTTTCCCCCTTTCTTCTCTCTGAAGCACAGAAGCTTTCATTTCCCTCTAAGTTTAATCACAGATAGCTCATGCAGATGAACGAGCAACAGAACTTTTAAACCTTGTACATCAAATGCTGCATTTCAATAAGAATGTTGTAAATAAGAATCCCTGGACCATGTGGGATTTGTGGTACCTGAGGAGACGAACCCTTTCCCTTTCCTGAAGGCTGGTTCTTTGCAGTGAACCATCTCTTTTGTTCAGACATGAACTGAAGCAGATCAATGATGTAATCCTGAACTGACCTGACTCTGTGGGACTCTCCCCTCCACCAGCCTCCTCGTTTGGAACTTGTGTTATAAATCAGCAAGGGCAAGGGAAATTTAAAGTTTCAGTCGAATCCCAGCTCATGCAATAGCTGTGACTTGGGATTTTACCTTCATTTCCTCATTTTTTTTCTTAATTTTTCTTAATTTTGAAGACTTTGAAGCCTCAGGGCTTTGCAAATTGGGTTTCAGATTTGTGTAGCCAGATGAATCTGGCAGTGAGGGCAGCCCTGCTGAATACAACCCAAACCTTCATTAGCTGTTAAATTGAAGATAAAGTTTGTGTTAATGGAGTGGGACTCAATGAGGTAATGCCATCAACTCAAGCCTAAATTCAAGGTTATGTTTAAAACAGGATTATTTTTTTCTTTTGCAAGCTTATTATTAAAACCCAAGTACTGGTTCTGACTTGATCCCTGAAACTCTTGAGCATTCCTAAACAGCATTTTGAGCAGATTCCTTATAAATAAATAAGGGGACTACATTTAACAAGTTGAATTTGGAAGGCAGCCTTTATTATTTCCATGTTAATGAGAGCAGCCAGTTTTATATTCCTGTTTATACAGGACAGGCAGGGAATTGTCTGCAGTGCCATCAGGAGGGATCCCGTGCCCAGGAGCTCAGGTCTTTAATCTAAACGAAGAAGATCCTTCTTTCCCAGGTACCTTTCCCTCCAGACTTTGCAGGATCCCTGTGTTTTCTTGGAATGGGGTAACATGTGGAAAAGAGGTGCCTTGAGGAGCTGGATAATGGGATGGTACAAAGCACTTGTGCCGTTTCCATAAATTACCTTTGATTATTCTGCATCTCTCCCATCTGTTCCCTTTTCCTCTCCTCAGACAAACCTGAGGGAACAAGAAGCTCTTTTCAATGATGGCCTCTTGTTCCAGAGCTTGTTCTGAAAGTGGGGAAGGAAGAATCAGTATTTGTGTGCCTGTGACTCTTGCCAGGTATCCCAAATTCCCACCATAAACACATCTCCCCTCCAGCCCATCCGGGTATTGATGCATTCCCTTTGCAATAACCAAAAAACTGCCTGGAGGAGAAGGAGGGGATTTTTTTCCCCCAGAAAAATAAAAAGGAAAACAAACCAAAAAATAAACCAACAAAACCCCTCTTAATCTGCGGATTTAGGATCAGCTGTAATAAGGTGGCTTTGCTGATTGGGGGAATTTTGTCCTGCCTGGGTGGAGGTTGAGCAGTCAAAGGGAATAGCTGACTTTGTTGTTGTATTTGCAATCCTTTTTTTAATATGATACACAAGGAAAAAAAAAAACTGTAGCTAATATTGATACATGTCATGTGCACTCAGATACTTTCTGATTTTTGAAAATGGCTTTGTTTTTTTCCTGTCATGGAATTGATAAATTGTAACAAGCCCAGTCCTTTTTGCCGGTGAGTTCTTTTATATCATCTTTAGAGGGGATGCTTTACACCTTAAAGAATACTAAGAATTCATTCTATATTGTTGTAAAGTCTGGAAGTGTTTAAAAAAGGGGTCGAGGAGTGGGAAGCTTTCAAAAAGAGACATTTGACATCTTCCATCTTCCCCGTTCTAGTTTTAAAAACAGGTTGTGTTTTTAAACAGGCTGTTTTTGTGTTTTTTTGTCCTGTGACTTCTTAGTAGGTTAGAAAACCTCTAGTGTGGATTTTTACCACTTGGGCTGGATAAGGAACAGCAAAAGCCCTTTCCCTGGGAGGTGGATGGAGGGCTTCTCTGGGAGTGCAGGAGGAATCTTGCTCTGGTTTGAAATTATTTGGTGTATTTGGCTGAGACTTGTGTAAGGCTTTGTTTTTAACAGCTCATGGCAGTGCCTGAGCTTGGAGCTTGTGTGAAACCCGAGGCAGTGCCCCCCACCCACAGCTGTAACTCTGCCCTCTCTTTGCTTCCTCAGGTCCCTTTCTCAAATAGCTGCTCAAAATTGTAAATATCCTGGAGACCCAGTCGAGTGGATCTGGGCTTTCCATGCTGGGGAGGTCGGTGTGGGGTGCTCCCCTCAGGCTCCCAAGGTGTTTTGGGAAGGCTGTTATCCCAACAGGAGGGGACAAACCAGACATGCTCTTGTTTGTGTTGCTCAGTGTTTGCCGTTCCTGGGTGCTCCCCGCAGTAGGTAATGGGTTGTGATTTTCTGTGTGTGTTTGGTTTGCTGGTTTTCACGCCCTGATTGGTGCTCAGCTGTTTGTTGTGCATTCCCCTGCTTTGTGGGGGTTTAGTCGGTTGGTGTTTTGCCAGTTCAGAGAATCACAGAATCTCTGGAGTTTGCAGGGAACCCACCAGGATCATCCTGGCCCTGCACAGACACCCCAACAAGTCTCTGAGAGCGTTGTCCAAACCCTCCTGGAGCTCTGGCAGCCTTGGGGCTGTGCCCACTGCCCTGGGGAGCCTGTTCAGTGCCAACCACCCTCTGGGGGAAGAACCTTTCCCTGAGATCCACCCTGAGCCTGCCCTGCCACAGCTCCAGCCATTCCCTGGGGGCTGTCCCTGCTCCCAGAGCAGAGGTTGGAGCTGCCCCTCCTCTGCCCCTCCTGAGGAAGCTGCAGCCCCCCAAGAGCTCTGCCCTCGGTCTCTGCTCCAGCTGAACAGACCAAGGGATGTCACATTTCCTGCTGAGACCTGGGAGAGGGAATTTCGACCTGGAGTTAGGATGAAATGAGTCAAATTCCATCCCTCTCTGGACTATAAAACGTGCTTATTAATGTGTTAATAGACAAGAGAGAGATCAAGAAATAGTAAAACTGAACACCTTAAATTTTTTCAATACTCTTTGTCCTTTTTGCCAGATTTTTGCCTCCATCCCCTCAGATGGGATGAGAAATCTCTGCCTCACCTTGAACAACTCCAGTTTTTCTCCTTGTTGGAAGGAACCAAGCCTGTGTTTGTGTCTGCCCCGTGTTGCTCCTGCTGTTGCTTAACAACTTGATCCCAGTGGTGGAACTGCCAGTGGTTTAACACGGGCCTTCAGATGAGCTCTTATGTCCTGTTCTGCTTTTTTAAAAGAAACCACCACAACATTCCCACAAACCCCTTTACCTTTCCTTTAAATTCCAGAGCTCCTTTCAGAGGAACATGTCAAATCTTCAGGGTGTCTGTGTGAATGCACAGGTGTGCTCAGCCTGGTTTTTTTGAGGGGGTTGAGGAGGAGAAGGAATCTCTGTCCCTCAGGTGAACCCCCTGTGTTGCTGCTGCATCCATGCCTTGCACAGTTTTCATTCCCAAAAACTTTCCACTGGCAAGCTGTGCTACCCTTCAGCTCAGTGGTTTGTTGTCTCCTGCTTGAATCCCTGTTCAAATGGAGTGCCCTTGAGTTGGTGTTTGTAGGGAGGAGGAGCTTGGTTTGCTCTAAGAATCAGTACTTAGGATTTTCCTGGGAGTTCCCTGGTGTTCCCTGGATTTTCCTGGTGTTTTCAGCCTTGCCCCCTGCCCAGTGACTTTCTATATTCTTGTTTTAAGGCTTTTAATTCACAGTACTGGAATTCAACTTGCTGTTGGCTGATAGGCAAAGAAATTCTGGAAAAGCACAAAATCCAGGAATTATACCAACACATCACCTTGTGCCCCTGATTTGGGGGAGAACTTGAATTCCCTGGATTTGTGCCTTTCCCACGTCTTGTTTCCCTGTGATCTCTCCTTGTGACAGGACTCTGCTGGCAAGTTGGACGTGACTTAAAAGCAGCAATTTTGCAAGGTCTTCTTTTCTCAGCCTGGTCACTTTATTCCAACCTTCTCAAGGTGATTTTAGCATTAAATAATGTCCAGGTGCTTCATCCCAACCTTTTCCTGGCTGTGGTGTGAGGAGCACGTTCCCTGCCTGTGCCAGCTGAGTGAGGTGACACGCGAGAGAGTGTCACATCTGCCTCGCTGGGACACCCTCTGAGCTCCTTCCAAACCCTCTGGGCAGCTTTGTGGGAGCATTCCCAGACCCACCTTCCTTGCAGAGTCCCCTGGAAGGGAAAACCTCCCTGCCCTTGTGGCATTGAGGGCAAAGCACAACTTGAATTCTTGGTGAATTCCTTCTGATGGCAGAGGCTGAGTGACTGAGGAAAGTGCTGGAGGCCTTGGCTGCCTGGCCACATCTTCCACTGCTGTAAAACGAGGGGTGGGCAGGGGAATTGCTCAGTTGTGGTGCCAGAGAGGTGGAGAAAAGGCTCTGGATGTGCTGCAGGGTTGCTGCAGATGCTGCTCAGCATCAACACTCAGCTCTGGACTTGACCCCCGAGGTGCCTTTTGATCCTCGTGGGGACTCTTGGCCAGGCCAGGGGATTAAAGTGATTCAATCCTTGGAGCTGCTGTGACTTCCTGACTAGATCTGGGGCGGTTTGTGCAGCAGGATTAGTCCCCACGTAGACATGAGAAAGTGTCTTTGGGGGGGTTTATTCAGCAGGATTAGTCCCCACATAGACATGAGAAAGTGTCTTTGCAGTATCATTTCCCCCCCCTCCCCTTTCCAGCTTGTCTTTCTTGGGAATAAAGGCTCAAAGCTCAGTTTTTGTGTGGATTGTCCTCCACTTTCCCTCTTGTGTTTCCATCCCTTCAGGCCCTGGACAGTGTTTTTTCCCTGTGTCTTGTCAGTGTGGGTGTTTCTGGTCAGCAGGAGTGTTTAGATGTGAGATGAGAACAGCAAAGCACAGTAATAAATCTGAAAATGAACTCTCTGATATGGAAAGGAAAGGCAAATAAATGTGTTACCTGTTTGAAACCCGTGCTTTGTAGAAGAACTCAGCTGCCTTTTGGTGCTTGGTGGAGGTGTATCTTCTAAACCTAAATTGCTGTAAGCACATTTAGCTGCCTCAGGTCTCTCTCCTTGGCACTGTGGGGAACTCAAAGGTTTGAAAATCAGGGGAGTGTTTGCTGTTTTTGGAGCTGCTGCAGCTGCTGGTGCCAAGTGCTGTGGAAGATGCACAGCAAACCAAGCTCAAAAATGAGCTTCACTTTATACTCAGTTTAATTTGCCAACGTCCTGGTTCTGGGGCTTTCTGCTGCCTGAGTTCTCTTTTTTTAGCATTTACAGACTGTTCTGTGTGTTGAGGGTCTGAAATTCTCGGCCAATCTTGAGTTTTGCAGGATTTTTTTTTGCAGATTGTCCCACAAATTATTTTTGAATGCCTGCAATCTTAATGGAGGGGAAAAAAAATAATCTCACCTTGTGCTTGTGGAACAACTACAACCACTTGGCTTTTATCAGGGGTGTTTGTTGTAAAATACCTCGTGTGGGGAAAATAAAACACAAACCATTAGTCAGCAGAAAATAAAGATATTTTTATCTAAAGGTTTCCTCTCAGCAGCTGGAGAAAATCTCACTGCTGTTTCATAATTTATGCAGTAAAACCCCAGTACATCAAACTGGGAATATGTGGCCCAAATGTTGACATCCTGCATTTTGTAACTGTGTAAATAACTGATTTTTATTTGCAATTTGACAGAAGGGAACGGGAATTCAAAGCCCTTTCAGCAGAACGTGCTGAGTCCTTGGAATGAACTGCCAAATTAACCTGGCAAATCGAACAGCCCAGGAAGCCATACCCACCAAAAATCAAATTCTGTGTCTTTTTAAACAAAGAATCCATCCCCAAAGCCACCTGGAAAAGGAAAACAGTGAGCCTGATGCTGTGAAATCAAACCAGGATTTTATTTTAGTTTAATTTTATTCTATCAGATCCCTCTCAGCGCTCCGAAAAATTGCGTTACCTGATTGACTTTGGGGGAAAATTGCGAGTAAAAGCTTCTCTTGTCAGCTGAAATATGAGGGTCCTCTGGCAGCCAGGGAAAAGGTTCTGGCAATCCCACAAAGTGTTCCTTCCTCAGCTGGGATATTCCTGGGAACAGCCCCGCTCCGAGCCAGGGAAGGAGCTGGGGAGAGCAAGGACTGCTGAAGGAGAGCAGGATTTTCTCCCTTGACCCCAAACCTGGGAAGAGCAGCGTGACCTGCCCTAAGGAGGCTCTTGGCCTCTTTTTTCCTTGGTTGATGATTTTCCTGCTCTTTTTGTGGTCTGAACTGTAAAAGAAATCCAGAGGGAGGGAGCAGCACTTTTTTTGCTCCCCGTGTTTTATTGGATCTGAGTGGTTGTAATGCTCATTTATCCGTGAAGGAATACTGGGAAGGTTGTGTGTGTGTGTTGTCTTTCCTAAAAAGGTACCTTTGGAGATTCAGGAATATTTGTGCTCGTGTTTGTTTTGGCAATAGCAAAGCAGCTCTTGGATTTTTTTTTTTTGTTTTTGTTTTTATTTGAGTTATGGTTTTGTGTAAAGCTCGGCATGGAAAAGCTTCTGTAGGAGACAGGAGGGAACAGGCTGAATCTCTGCTCCCTGAAAAAGATGGAGCTGGGTGTGAAGTGTCAGGAGGCAATAAATAGGGAATAATGAAGGGGGAAGTGGAGGGGTTACAGTGACTGTAATTTTTCTACCAACCCTTGAATTTTCCTCTTGTGGTCGGAAATTATCTCTTGGTCGTAACACACAATTCAAACTCGAATCCTTTTCATCTGCACAACTGCTAGTTACTGCCAGGTGTATCCTAGTAACTGCTACTTGGAATTAAAGAGCTTTTTTTTTTTAAATTTAAAGGCTCTATGTGTCCCCAAGGAAATCTGCAGAGGAGAAAACATCCTCCCCCCTCAAATGGTGCCGGCAGGTGCTGGATAATCCCAGTCCTGAGATCGAGGCAGCCTGCAGGACCCTCATCAACAGGCTGGACCAAGGTAGGGGCTCTCACTCCAATTTCTTTTTAATGTGGTCAGAATCCAAGCAGCAAAAAAAAAGATCTCGGGGTTTTCAGGCTCTGGAATGGTTCAGTTTTTCAGGATTTAAAAGTTTTTGAATGGGAAAAACGTGTCAAGGAAAAATAGGGGAGGGGGTGGGAGAGAATGCCAGGAAATTGGGATTGCAGCTTTGTTCCTTATGAGAAGTCCTAGTGTTGTTGAGTGTTTCTAATGGTTACCCCCCCTTTTTTCTCCTCCTCCTTTTTCTTCCCCCTCTCCTTTCCCTCCTTTCTTTCCCTCCTTTCTTTCCCTCCTTTCTTTCCCTCCTTTCTTTCCCTCCTTTCTTTCCCTCCTTTCTTTCCCTCCTTTCTTTCCCTCCTTTCTTTCCCTCCTTTCTTTCCCTCCTTTCTTTCCCTCCTTTCTTTCCCCTCCCCAGCTCTTAAGGGTGTAAAATAGTTGTCTGCTGCTCCAAGCTCACAAAAACGAAATATTCAACTTGAAGAAACTGTATCAGTTGGAAACCAAGTTTGTCTTCCAGTTTTCTCATCCCCTAAAAGCACTTTCTGGTGGCTTTTGGCTGTGTCACTTAATCCTGAGGGGAAATCCTGCCTCCATGTGCCTGGAATGAAAACATGGAGCTGTTTAGAACCGAGGCAGGGTTTTCTTCAGGACAAAAATGAGTTTATTCTCTTCCTCCCTCTGCATCAGTGGGATGCAGCAGCTGGACATCCTACCTTTGTCCTTCCAAACATGTGGAAAAGGGGCTGAAATCCTGAGAGCCAAGGACACTGAGGGCTTGGAAGGGTTTGTTTGGAAGTTCAGGGCTGTTCTTAAGTGCTGGAAACACAACTGCCAGTTTGTTGTGCGAGGGTTTGATGTTGGGTTTGTCTCCATGTGAATTTTCCCTTGCACCGCTAATTTGGCCTCAGGGATGTCGAGTCTGAGGTCGCTGGTTTGGGGGTTTGGGTTGGTTTTTTTTCCTGCTAACAGTGTCTGGCACTGTTTGTGCTCAGGCTTTTCTGGAGTTTAACCTCGACGTTCCTGAATAGACTTTGAGGACAAACTTCATTTGCTTTTATAAACCATCTGTACTGAAAAATTTGAATGAAAACCCATTGAACCACCTCTCTGCTTTCTGCCTGAAACGTTCCAGGCTTCAGTTGTGCTCTATCCCTCCTTTTAACTAAAATGCTCTGACCTATGTGGGAGAAATCAAACAGAAAATGTATTTATATGGTGAATCTATGATATTTTCTTAGCTGATGTGCTCAGAACGGGGAGAATTGAGTTCTGTGGGCAATTCAACTCCTTGAATATATCCAGATCACAGTCTCCACATATATAATAATACACAGATATATCCACAGCATTTTCCTCAGTGGTGTAGCTGCTCTTTCCAGCTCCACTAAGGATAGATGGACTAACTTTCGCTCCCTGGCTTATTTTGGTTGTGTCATGACCACATCAGTGTGCGTGCTGAAAATAAATTTAACTCAGATAGTTGGTTTTCCATATTAATTTGCTCTCCTTTAATCCAAAGGCATAGTTTCTGTACTTCAATGCTGTCTTGATTCCATCGTTACAACTTTGGAATAATGAAGTTCCATGAGTTCTTTAAAGGGAAGGGGAGGAGTAGAAATGGGAAATACTGATGGAAACAGTCATCTGGGAAGCCCAGCACTGGAATTTTCTGAAATATGTGGCTCTTTTAAAGCCAAGGTTGTCAGGAATTATTCTTGGAATTCTTCAGAAGGGACAAAACAGGTGACATCACGTCACACCTCGTTTGAAATCCCCTTGTGACGGCCTTTAATCGTGTTTGCTCCCCTCTAGATCTTGTTTCTTTATCTTGCTCTGTGTTTCATAAACAACTGGATAACCTTTTATGGCTTTTTTGTATTTTTTCCTTCTAGCCAGTAGATGGAAAAACCTGTATTGCAGCCCCCTGGCATCTCCCAACTTGAATTCAGAGCCAGGCTCCTGTAGCAATGCACTAAACTCTCCCGGGCACCTCAAATCGACTAACAAAGCACTACTAACCTGTGGCAGCTCAGGTATGGCATGGCATGTGGAGCATGGGCTGTTTAAAACGCAAGGAGGAGTTAGGGAAAAGTTGCTTATTGCACCTCCACCCGTGGGGGGGGGGTTTGCTCACTTTTGGTGGTGTCTGTTCCGTGGGAGAAAAGCTCCTTGCATTTTAAATGGCTTGGAGTTGTTTCTCCTTTGGGATTTTAGAACTTTCTCTCTCTCTCTGTGTTTTTTTTTTTAAGTTGGACTAATTATAAGGGACTTAAAGTAAACATTGCTTTTGAATGATGTTCTGGTCTGTAGGTGTTTTCCTTTTATAAAGTTACTCAGGTTCAGTTTTCGGGTGGGAGACTTTGGGGCAGTTTCTTTTGGAAATCCGGATTTAATGCAGGTCACGGACACTTGTGCTGTAAGCTAAAAGTCTCCAGGGTAAAACCTTCAGTTGGCTGAGTGGGCAGCTAAAAAACAAAACACCAAAAGCTTTCCTTCAGCCTTAAATGTGCTTGGAGGAAGATTTCCTACCTCGGAGGCAGCTCAGGGGTGGGTTTGGAGGTGTGAGAACGAAGCTCCTCCAAAATGGGGGCCACAGCCCCTCTTCCAGGAGCTTCATTTTTATTATCCTTGGTGCAGTTCCTGCTGTTTCCTGGCACAACTGCTTTGCCTCTCGGCTTTGTTTATCAAAGGAGCCTTCCCTGTTTGTTTGTTTTGTGTGGAAATTGCTAAATCCTGCTTTGCATGTTTGAAAACAGAACTGCCAGTTTAACAATGGAACTTGATGTGAAAGAAACCTTCGTGGTTTTTTTTTTTATTTTTATTTTACCTTCTTAAAAAGCAAAAAAGGGTTGCCTGGGAATGTTTTCACAGGTGCAGCTTTGCTTTGGAGATGTGCTGTAAATTGAAACGAGCTGAACACGTGGAGTTGAGTTGGGAACTCTGCCTTTTATAAAGCTGATATTAAAAATACACCTGTTGGTGGTAATTCCAGCAGGAAACTCCTGCTTGTTCCTTGTGCCACATCCTAAAGGATGGCTTTATTTCAGCTGCTTCCGCTGTCTTTTCCTGACCCCAGGAGGAAAGGAATGGGTTGATGCCTTTCAAACAGGGAATTTGAGGTTAATTGAGCTCATTATTCCGTGCCCATGGAAGAGATTTATTTTACACCTGCACTTACACCTGTGTTTTCCATGTCAGTGGTTACTGCTCTTCCAAACTGGCTGAAGGGGTTTTATTTATATTGGGAACCTGCTGCTTTATCCTGGAATTGCCCACAGTTGGAAAGGGCTGCTCAGGGATGGGGTTGAGATGCTTTGCTGGGAAATGGTTTATTTTCCCATCGTTGTTGAGCATTATTGAGGAGGGGCACTGCCTGCAAGTGTGAGCACATGGCAGGAAAACTGGGAACTAAAGGACAAGCCAGTGGGGAATGACACCATACACTGGGAGCCTGATTTTATTCCTGGTTTATCTCTACTTGTTGATTTTATTTAAGTGATTATTTCAGTCCCTGCTTGAGCAGGATTTACTTCTTAAGCTGAAAGAGGTGTAAAGAACCCTTTAGGCTCTTGCTTTAGCAGATTGTGTTTTAACTTTGCTTCCTGTGGGTCTGAAGCTATGAAGTACTAATTGCAACTTTGTCTTGGACTTAATTAAGTCAATTCATGATGTCCTCTCTAAAGTAGCTCTGTAAGATATAGGGTCTGTACTCACAGCCCTCCCACAGTAACCCAAAACTCAGAGCTTGTTCTCTCCCCATTTCAGCAGCAAATAGAACTCCTTTTTGCCAAGGAAAAGACTGACTTGCTTGACTTAAAAATACCAAGAGGTAAAAATTTGCACTTCGGGGTGATTGTGATGATATTTTTATTATCATCATCATCATCCTTCAAACAGAAGAACTTCCCTGGTGGAAAGATCCTCCCGGTTTGGTTTTCATGAGCAAGCCCTGTCCTTCCCTGTTAAGAGAGACTTTGGCTTGTGATGGGAGGGGAAAAAAATGAGTAAACCTCAAGAAGTGGGAGGATGGGATTTAGGGTAAGCTCTGCTTTGCAAAAGCAGAGGGCAGAGCTGATGATTGAGGTTCTTTTATTTTATTCCTGGGATCCTTTTGCTGCTCTGACCGCTCAGCGACACCCCAGTCAGCACCTTGGGTAACTTTGCTGCTTAATTTCTAGATCAACAGCTGCCCTTTCCTCAAGATAAGCACCAGTATTACTGATATTTGAAATATATCCCTAAGCTCAAAATCCCCCACTGGGGATCCCTTTGCCACCCTCTGGGCAGAATTCCACAGTTTTTCTCCCCCAACTCCTGAAAACCGCAGGTTGATAACGGTTGTGTCCTCGAGTGATTCCTAACTCCCACATTCTTTCTCACAGCCATCCCCCAACTTCCCAAGTGCCCTGGTTGATTCCTGGGCTGGATGCTGTGTTGTCTGGGTGTGTGTGTGACTGTCTGTGTGTCCTCTGTCCCCCCTCCAGGGTACCTGAGCATGCACTCGGCGCTGAGCTCCCAGTCGTCGGTGGACAGCGAGCTGAGCACCTCGGACGACTCCATCTCCATGGGGTACAAACTGCAGGACCTCACGGATGTCCAGGTCATGGCACGCCTTCAGGAAGAGAGTAGGTGGCACCAACCTCCTTTGTGTTACAGCTAGGCAGCTCCAGAGGGATTCCAGGTGTTCTCCTCTTTCCCCTTTTCCCCAACGAAACAATGACGTTGGTGGTTTGCAGGGGCTTCCTGGGAAAGTCTCCACACCTAAACTGCCAATGTGGCACTTGTACAACATCCTCCTCAAGATTTATCCACAGTATTATCCAAACCCCCTCTCTGTTAATTATGTGGGTGCTCTTTGATATTCCAAATGCTCCATCCCAGGTTGTCTCTGAAGTACAGCTGAGGTTCCAGCAGGGACTGTGTTGTGGCAGTGGCAGTTGTCCCCTCCCTTGGGCAAACACAGGTGCTGTGACTGCTCTGGGGACCTGCCCCAGGTGGGAAATGACCCAGCTGGGAGGAAATAACCCAGCAAAACCTTCTGCATTTCAAGATTAGGGTTCCTGAGCAGCCTGAAATCAGAAGCTCTGCAGGGCTGAGCTTTGCAAGCTGTTCGTTTCACTCAATATACAGGTGGTTTTTCACTGCTGTGACGAGTAAAACCAGGAGTTCAGGGATGCTAAAACTGAAAGCTGAATTTACAGTTGCACTTTTGCTCTGGTAAAGTGCTCAGAGGCAGCTCTGCAAATTTAGCTTGTTTGTGTCCCAGACATGGGGGAGATTTCAGGGCTGTTGACTTTGGCTGGGGTCCTAATTGAAGAGCAAGGTGGAAAAAGGGATTGGAGCTGTGTTTCTGTGCAAGTGAAGGGTTAATTTGATTTACAGGAAATAGAGACTAAAAAGTTCTCTGTCTTTCTTTAGGAAAACATTTACTTCTAGTACTGTGCCTTTATAAATGAAAAAAAACCACTACTGTGACCTAGGAATTGGGATATGAGACCAAAAAGAGCATAAGACAGAAGATCTTGTCATCACTGTTTTGCAGCTGAGGAAAAGTTATATTCAAGTGAATAAAGCAAATAACAGCCTTCTCCTTTCTAGACTTGACCATTCTTTTACACTTTGCAATCACTTCAAGAAAAGCACCAAGGAAATCCTGGCACATTCCAGAGTTTCCACTTTGAGAGATAGAAAATCTCTTCATTCTCAGAACGATGGGAGCTTTTCATATTTTCATTGTGAAGGCAGAAGAGTGGGGAACAGCTGCTTTTTGTTAAATTTGCCTGTGTTTTGTCAGGCAGGGAGACTTGGAGAAAGGCATAAATTGTAAATAACCCAGCTGGCAGTGCAAAACAGGGATGTCTTCATTGGAGCAGACCTTCAGACCTCTGTTTCCACCTGTTGAAATGCTGCTGGGTGTGTAATTAATTGAATTAAAACACTCACCCTGTGAATTAGATCCCCATTCCTGGATAACCCAGGGGAGTTTGGTGGCAGTATATGGTGCACAGTCTCAGTTATTTGTGTCTGGGGATAAGTTGAGGTCTGCTGAATGTGAACTCTTGGCTGGAATTTAAGAGGATGGATGTGGGTGACACGGATCCAGTTTAAGGATTCCATGAACCCTGAGTGTCTCCATAAGACCAGTTGTTAACTTGACCCTCCATCGAGGGTGAATTTAATCACTGGCACAGAATATTCTGAGTGGGAAGGGACCCACAAGGATCATCCAGTCCAACCCTCAGCCTTGCACAGACCCATCCCCAGAGTCCTACCCTGTGCCCCAGAGGATCAGCCAAACCCTCCTGGAGCTCTGTTATGGTGCTGAACGAGATCTGCTTTATTCCAACAGCGAGTCCCACTTGGAGTGAGTTTTGTGCCAGGAAAGAGGCTTTTCCTGACAGACCAAGTACCCTCAGGCTCCTCATATGACTTCCCCTCAAGGCCCTTCCCCACCTTCACAGAATCAACGAGGCTGGAAAAGCCCTCTGAGATCATCAAATCCAACTTTTGACCCAACCCCACCTTGACCTTTGGGCTCTCCGCCAGAGCTTTGTGTCGCAGCAGGGTAAGGAAGGTCTCCCTGAAGGTGTGGTGACCGTGTCCCCGTGTCCCTGTGTCCCCAGGCCTGCGGCAGGACTGCGCCTCCAGCTCCGCCTCCGTGTCCCGGCGCAGCTCCAGCGCGTCCCTGCACTCCCTGCGCCGCGGCACCTACAGCGACCAGGAGTTCGACACCTACAGCCTGGAGGACGAGGACGACTACGACTGCTCCCTGTCCTTCCGCAGCGCCCACCGGTACTCCCCGTCCCCGCTGAGCTCCCCTCGCTGCCAGTCCCCCTCGTCCAGCGTGGATTACGGGAGGGGCTCCGGCCCCCGGCTCCGCGCCCCGCGCAGGGCGGGCAACGGCACCGTGCAGGACCGGCTCAAGTACGCCAACAGCGAAGGTGAGCTTGGCCACCAGCCCTGGAGCTCCTGGGGACACACAGAGCCCCACACAGCCGGGGCAGAGCTGCTCAGGGGGGGAGGGACACCAACAGTCGAGGGGAACTCCATGGGTGAGCCCCTGGAGGTCATGGGGACACATGTGTGTCCCACACAGCTGGGGCAGAGCTGCTCAGCAGGAAGGGACACCAGGACTGAAGGTGAGCTTGTCACACTAGCCCCTGGAGCTTGGGGGGACACACAGGTCCCCACACAGCTGGGTGCAGAGCTGCTTAGCAGGAAGGGACACCAAGAGCAAAGGTGAGCCCCTGAAGGTCATGAATCTCCTGGGTTGGAAGGGACCCCTGAGGATCATTGAGTCCAGCTCTTAAGTGAAGGGCCTATGTAGGGATCAACCCCACAACCTTGGCCTTGTTAGCACCACGTTCTAACCAGTTGAGCTAATGTCAGAGTGACACACGTGTCCCCACACAGCTCAGCAGGAGGGACATGGGGATGCTGGCTGGCAGCTGGCTGGATGTGAGCCAGCATGTGCCCAGGTGGGCAAAGCCAGAGGCAACTTGGCCTCTATTGAGAATAAATGTGTGTGGCAACAGGACCAGGGCAGGGATTGTCCCCCTGTGCTGGGCACTGGTGAGGCCACACCTTGAGTCCTGTGTTCACTACAAAAAGGACATTAAGGTTTGTCCTGGAGTTTGTCCAGAGAAGGGAATGGAGCTGGGGAAGGGTCTGGAGCACAGGTCTGTTGAGGAGCAGCTGAGGGAGCTGTGGGGGCTCAGCCTGGAGAGGAGGAGGCTCAGGGGGGACATTCTCACCCTCTACAACTTCCTAACAGGAGGGGGGAGCCCGGGGCGGTTTGGCTCTTGTACCATGTCCCAGCTGAAAGGAGGAGAGGAAACGGCCTCAGGTTGTGCCAGGGGAGGTTCAGATTAGGTATTAGAAACAATTATTTCACTGTCAGAGTGGTCAGGCCTTGGAATGAGTTGCCCAGGGAGGCGGTGGAGTCACCATCTCCGGGAGTGTTCAGGAGGCGTCTGGATGTGGCACTTGGGGACGTGGTTTAGGGGTGATTGTGGTGGTGCTGGGGTGATGGTGGGACTGGATGATCTCGAAGGTCTCTTCCAACCTCGATGATTTCAAAACTTATGACCTGGAAGCTGAGAGCCAGATACAGACTCCTCTACTTTTAAGT
Source organism: Empidonax traillii (assembly GCF_003031625.1). NCBI lineage: Eukaryota > Metazoa > Chordata > Aves > Passeriformes > Tyrannidae > Empidonax > Empidonax traillii. Next base: position 408,515 of record NW_020955576.1, read on the forward strand.
GCATGTTTCAAGAGCCAGCCTAAACCATGATGACCTCCATGGGTAGTAGCAGCAGCAGCAGACAGGCTGTGCTTTGCTTGCAGAGGAGCTGAGGCACAGCATGCCCAACCTGGCCAGGAGCAGCCTGCGCGCTCTCGACTCCGTGAGGAGCAGTCGCAGCCTGGAGTCCGACCTGCAGGTGCCCAGCAGCCGGATTCCCAGGACTCAGCAGCGGTCAGCAGGTCAGTGCCTCATCTCCCACATCCCCCTTCGTCCCCTTTTCTCTCTTGAACCATCCTGAAGTGTTCTTCCCGCTGTGTTCCCCGGGGCAGGTCTGACTCCCAGCAAGCTCAGGTATTCCTCGGGTGCCGGGCAGTCCCCACTGACGGTGCGACCGCCTGTCAAGGCCGGCTCGGGCACCAACTCCCTGCTGGCCACCAGGCAGGCGGTGAAACCCTGCAGCTACACGGCCCCTGGCTCTGCAGTCAGGAAGCCACAGGCCCCTTCGCTTCACACGGGCTCTCCCAGCACCGGTTGCACTTCCAGAACCACCACCATGGTCACCGGGGCCAAAAATTCCGCCCTGAAGGCGCGAACGGCCGTGGGAGGGATGGCGGTGCCCAAGGGAAAGGCGACGGCCCCGGCCAGGAGGTGAGTGGGAGCACCAAACCTTGTGGATTCCAGTGACTGCCTTTAGTTCACAGCTTAGGAAAACTTCTTTATAAATCATGGAAACGGGTTGGGTTGGGAGGGACCTTAAAGATCAGCTGGAAGTAACCAAGACCAAACCTTCCGAAAAGAAAAACTCACTCGGGAGGTACCAGGTGGGCCTGGCATGGAAAGGCTCTAAATGAGGAGGGAAGGGAGGAAAAGGCTGCATCCCTCAGCCCCTCAGAAAACACCAGGGATCCAAAGAGCCCCTCAGCAGGGCCAGGAGGGATTGGCAGCTCTCGGGGAGTCAAGAACCACAGAAGCCCATCCAGCCCATGGGCAGAGACACCTTCCACTAGCCCAGGTTGCTCCAAGCCCCATCCAAGCTGGTCTTGGACAATTCCAGGGATCCAGGGGCAGCCACAGCTTCTCTGGGCAACCTGTGCCAGGGCCTCCCCACCCTCCCAGCCAAGAATTCCTTCCTTAAGTCATTTTCATCTCCATTTCTAAAGGGGGATGTGGGTTTGGAGCTGAATCTGAGCTACTGAATACCTTTAGATGGAATCATAAAATCACAGAATTGTGAGGGAAGGACTCAGCTTGGATGATTCTTGGCCAGTGAATCAAAAGGCAAAGGGTGCCAGAACCTTAAATACCTCTGACATTCAATTTTATGTGAACTGCCAGGCTGGGACTCATCACTTGGTGAGAGATGCCCCCTTTTTACCACATAATCTGTGAGCAAACCTGTCAATTTAAATCCATTTTAAAAAAATAAATGTTTTTTTAAAACAAAGCTGATTGCCAGGAAAATTAAGAAGCTCCAACTGATTTGTGTTAGAAATGAAAATGAACATTATTTGGTGCATAACCTGTGTTTTTGGGAAGGGGAAAAACTCTTACAAAGTACTTGTTAATGAAATCTTCCCAGCTGACCTACTTTTGGAGCCTCTGAGACTTTGCCTCTGGTAAAATACGTGTGGTGGGTTTTTTTTTCTTCCTTAGTCTTTAGCCAGGTCTGTAGGTTGGCATTGCCCAAAGCTTAATCGGGTTTTAGAAGGGTTGGGAAAGTGGGACAAATGAACAAGGCTTGATTTGAACATGATTTATACAACGGGGTGAAAGCAGAGCACGTAGAGTGGTGGCCAAAACCTTACAATTTTTGTTCTTGTTGCTATTTTTTTGCAGCTATTTATGCTACAGTTGGACAGCAGAGTTTCATGATTGAGGGAAATTAGGTAGATTCAGACTTATTATTATGTTCTGGCTGATATCAGACTAATAAACAGGGTTGATTGTTTTATGTCCCATTGCAGCCTTAAATTGAAATGTGTCTACCTTCTTTACAACCATCTTAAAAAGGGAGTTTGTAGCAGCACTCTGCAAACCTGATTATTTTTCACTTGTTCAGCTTTATTTGCAGGGAAAAAATATTTCTCTTGGACTCGGTGATGGGATAAAACCCCAGGAAAAGATGTTGGCAACTTGGCAGGGCAGGATCGATGGCAGTCCCTGAATTTCCCTAAACTGCCTGGAATTGGTGCTGTTGGTGCCCAGGGTGTGCCAGCAGCAGTTCCCCCCCACCCAGGAGGGGCAGGGAGATGTTGATGGTGGTAAATCCTCAAACCTGTGGCCATCACAGGTCGCTGAGGCTTTGCTTGAGCTGTTTTTTTTTTTTTTTATCCCAAACCAGGTTCCTTCAGTCGGCACAGACCCCCCCGGCCCCCGAGGATGACTCCTGGAAGGATGGGTGCTACTGACCCCCCAAAACACCTCCGTGGAGCAGAGCCCCAGCTGGCTGGGCATCACCTCCCTGGGCAAGGAGCCTCCAGCCCCCTCTCCCTGCAGACTCCTGTACATAACTCCTCACATTCCTGGGAAGCGTCCCCACCTCCTGCTCTGCCAAGAGCCCGACCTCGCCGCGGTGGGACCGGCAACGCCTTCCACCCACCACGAGTCTTCCCCAGGAAGACTGAAAATGGCCTTATTTCATCTGCCCCCCCTGCCTGCAGCCCTGGGGAAGGTCTGTCACCCCCACCCTGGGCTGTGACCCTGCTCCTGAGGGTGCTGGGAAGGCTGGGGGGGTCCTCTCTGTGCCAGGAAGCAGCTCTGAGCCGGTGCTGTGGGGAGACTAGAAATAGTGACCTAGGTGTTAGAATTAAGACTTTTTAAAATCCAACCTGACGTGCTCTAATATTTGTCTGAAACTCAACTGTTTTGGAGTTTATTTTTTTGTTTGTTTGTTTGTTTGTTTTTTTACTTCTGTATAGAATGTATTTCTGCTACTTTTTATTGTTTGGTCTAGAGCTGCAGCAGGTTTTTATAACTGTAGAACACTTCAAACTGTTGTATGCAGGTGTCAGCACAGGCCACGAGTGAAGGAGCAGTACACAATATTTGTGTGGGGTGTGAACAGGCAGGGACAGGGGGATGCCAGTTCCAAACTGCTGCTTCCCAGCACCACCTTACTTACCTCAGCTGAGAGGAGGTGACCACCAGGTAAGAGCAAAAACTTTTTTTAAAAAAGAAATAACCCTCCCTGACAGCTTTGGCTTGAAGTGTTTGATCTCTCAGCTGGTTTCCCAACTGCCCTGACTTTTGTAGAAGTTTTTTTACTGTCTCTTAAGGATTCTATTCCGGTGTCCTTCTCCTCAGCAAGTGCTGGATGCTCCAAACACAGTCTTAGTCCAGGAAATATGCACTGATAGCAATGTTCTCCCTGCCATCAATGTGACCTTGAAATAGTGTAGTTTAATAAAATGTTATGGTGCTGAACGAGATCTGCTTTATTCCAACAGCGAGCCCCACTTGGGAGTGGGTTTTGTGCCAGGAAAGAGGCTTTTCCTGACAGGCTGGACTCTCAGAGCTCTGCCTGGGTAAACAGAGCTCCGTTGAACCTCTCTTAGGATGCAAGGAGGGAGATTTCCCTTGAATTCCTTGGAGTTCGGAAGGACAGAGCTCAGCATGTTCCCTGCACTTCCTTTTTTGGGCTCTTCCTTTATGGAAAACGTTCTTCTCTAAGCCTTCCAGCTGGTGGAACCTGCTCCCACTGATCTTCCCAGGGCACCCAAAGGTAAAAGAGCAGCAACATTTCTCTTTGATTTCTGTCCTGTTTGAGGGTTGTCCTGTTGTCTTTACTGTATTCCTGAAGGTGGGAGCACACTGGCATTTTCCAGGCACCGCCTGAGGTGAGACCTGCTGTTTTTTATGGATCCTTATTACCAGATAAATGAACACCAGATAAGTGTCACTGATGGAAGGTGATACTGTAGTTAAAGCCTGTCAGGCAGGTAGGTTGGTGTCTCTGCAGCCTGCATGGCTGTGGAGATCCAGACGTGGATACAAACTTCCAGGCTGACCAGAGAAGCAGAAAGGTGCTGAGCTTGGACTCTGCTTGGATTCATGGGAATTTTAAATGCAAATCTGATATGACAAACACCTGGAAGCAGCTTCAGGAGGGGAACATTGAGCACCAACCCCAGACCCATTCCCATCAAGGAACTGTTAATTCAGGTTTTCTCATTCCATTTTTCCAAGCCGTTCTCACCCCCAGTGCTCTCCCTTCAGCCTCCAATATCCTCCAGCATTAACAGGCAGCCAAGATAATAATCAGCAACTCAAACAGTTCCTGTGGGTTCCAGAGGAAATCCCAACTCCCTCATCCCTATGCACAAAGCTCCTTCCAAACCCTAACCCGGCATTCCCAAGGTGAGTGAAAAGCTTCCACAAAACCAAGGAGCTCTGCTTTCTGTACAGGAATTTTACTGAAATCAATCAAGTTAACTTTTGTTTTTACACTAATGCCTCAGTGCATCCTTTGAAAGGAAAGGAAGGGTTGGTTTTTTTTTTTTTTTTCCTTTGAAAATTATTTGTACATAAGACAAGAAATCATGGAAATGAACACGGTAACACCACCCCCACTCCCCCTAAACATGCACAGCTGTACAGGGGCTGCAGGAGCTGAGGGGGGGGGGGCTTTCTCCAAGCTTTACATTCCATTTACAGAAGGAGAAGCAGGTGCCAGTGGCCTCTGACACTGGTGGGGGGGGGGGGTGTCCCATCACCCTGGGTGAGGTTTTAGTCCAGCAGAACACAAATCTGAAGGAGCTGCGAGTTGAGAGGAGAACTCTTTATGTGGGAGCTGTGGGAGCTTCACTGTCACAGTGAAGGAGCAGCAGTGTCACATCACCCCCCTCCCCTGTGTCACCAGGACCCCACACCTCCAGCTCAGTCCCCAGATGAAGCCACCCCTTCTGTGCCACAATCCCACCCCACTTCCCTGGGATAAAGGAAGCAGATTCCTTGGGAGCCCTTGTGAGGGGTTTTTCTGGTTCTCCTCTGGGACAGGAGCCCATCAGCTCCAGGACACAAGTGTGGACACCCCTCCCCCAGGAGCCAGGCCTGGCTGGTGCTTCAGGGGGGCAGCTGGGACAGGAACAGCTCAGCTGAGCCTGCATTTGGTTTGAACTCTTGCCAGAGGAGCCCATTCCTGCAGAGCTTTTCTTCCCTCAGCCCTCAGAGCCCCCACCCAGCACCTCCAGCCCTTCTCTGTCCTGTGGTTTTAGCACTCACAGGAGGAGCAGCACAAGCAGCAGCTCCCTGACACCTGATCAAGCCAGAGCAACAGATTGGCCCCCAGATTCGCCCCAGCCAGTGCCAGCATCACACTCGTTCCAGTCCACCCTCCAAAGAGCAGCAGGAGAAACAACCTGGCTGAAAGCAGATCCCTGACTGCAGCCAGAACCACGTGCAACCCTCTCCTTTACTGTGTCCACCCAGCCACAAATCAAGGGGGGAGATGAGGAAGAAGTGAGGATGAAGAGGCAGCCATTCCAAACGCTGAGGTGACCCCCCCACCTGCAGGAAAACTCCCCCCTCTCGGTGCACTAAGCCCCGTTTGTTTTGTTACCCCCGGGATTAGACCCGTGACCTTCCCATGCTGAAGCACTGAGAGCCACATGTGGCCAGATGTGCATCTCCAGGAACTGTGGAAACTCAAACCATCTTGTCCCTGCCCTGGTAAGTTGGCTCAGCCCACCCCAAACCACCCTCTGGCTCCCTCCTCACAGGCAGGCCAGGCCCGTTCCCCATCCGAGTGCAAAGCCACAGGGAAGGAAAGGGATTCGTGGGGACAGGAAAAAGAACAAAGAAATCCCTTCCAGTAACCCAGCCCAGCCCACTCTGGAGGTCACAGCTCCTTCCGGGCCCCTTTGGGGTGATAAGGCAAAAAGTCTGAAGTCCTGGAGGGATGGAGGGACGAGGAGGTGGCAGAGGTGACGGGTGACTTATTCCGTAGGTTGCTTCTTCACGCTCCTGGGACTCATCTCCAAGGGACCAGAGGCAGCAGCTCTGGTTATTTCTGCACACAGCTGGGCCAGGCCAGCCCACCACACACCGCTGAGAGGATGATGTAGAGGATCACCTGGGGAGGGAAAACGGGAATTCTGTAGGGAACGAGGAATTTCCACCCATCCCTCAACTGCCACACACACGGAACCTCCAGTTACCAAACCCCTGAGGAACTTGGCCAACACCCTCCTCCCGCTGCCCAGCACGTGCATCCAAGGACAGGAAGGTGGCTCTGGTGTTTTCCAGAGGCTCTCCACACTTCCCAGGCCCTCCACACTTACAATGGACACGATGATGAGGACGATGGTGAGCTTGAGGTTCTTCATGCACATGGCCCGGGCGAGGTTCCTGCTGGTTGTTTTGAAAGTGACTGACTGCAAGGCAAAGGGAAAGGAGGAATTCATTCCCAAAAGAAGCTGCATCCCAAGAAGATCCATGCTTTTTCCTACTTCCCCAAACCGTGGCAGTTTTCTCCTCCAGAGCCATTTAACTCCTGCACAGAACTGAACAGGCACCAAGAGAAAACTCTCCCAACAACTCCAGGGACAGGATAAAGTGTGTTAGTAAGTCCAGAGCCAGCTTGGAAGGATTAAACATGGAATATCCCCAGGTCACAGGGCAATCCCTGTCTCTATCTCAGAGTAGTGGTGGGGTTCTCATCTCACTTCTGACCTTTTGGGAACTGAAGTGCTCCAAAATATTTCCAGATCCACTGATCTAATCCCCAACATATTCCAGGGGTTAATTAGTGTAAATACCCCTGCCAAAATGGGACAATCCATAGGGCCACTCATGCCAGCCAAGCCCCAGGGAGGACAAGTCCTTCAGTGCCAGAACATTCCTCCAGAATTTGGACTTCCTGTGTTTTATGGAGTCACAGAATGGTCTGGGGTGGAAAAGATGATCTTTAAGGTCTTTTCCACCCCCTGCCATGGGCAGGGACACCTCCCACTATCCCAAGTGGCTCCAAGCCCCATCCAACCTGGCCTTGGACACTTCCAGGGCTGGGGCAGCCACAGCTTCTCTGGGCAACCTGTTCTGGAAAGCTTGAATTGTCCCATTCCAAGTCTCCTCTCTGTATCCTGCAATTCCACTCCAAAATAGTTTTTGGTCACCAAACACCCACCAGGCTGGGTCAGTGCAGGGATTCCTGGGATGTTCCTGCCCAGGGAAAGGCAGCAGTAGCTGGATCTAGCCAATCCAGCAGCTCACTCCACTGGGAATTGCCAGTTTTCCCACCAACCACCCCCTGGGCAGAAACTGCACCCCTGTGAACTGCACTCCTGCCTCAGAGCCCATTCCCAGGCTGGAGAACGTCAGCCCTGGATCTCCCAGGACACTCAGGTAGGACATTCCCACTGGACACATCCCATGCCTTCATTTCCTGCGTGGTTTCCAAGAACCAGCACTCCCTGGGAGAGCTCCCATGGGAATTCACATTGTCCAGTTTATTTGGCTCTTTCCCAGGCTGGGAAGCAGCTGGAAAAAGAGCTCTGAGGAGGGCAGGGATAAGACACGACCCAGGGAAGGTTTCCCTGCAGGTCTCAATGCTCCTGTGCCTGTCCAAGTGTCCCCAGACACTGGTGTCCCCCTGCCCTGCTCCCTGTGGGGCAGGAACACCCTTTCCCAATTCCAGGGTCTCTCCCAGACTCACCGAATCCACAAGATTCTCTGTTTTATCGATCAGCAGCTCCAGCTTCTCCCCTCTTTGTGCCACGAGGTCTGGAGAAAGGAAACCAAAATCCAGATTGGGAGGTCAAATCCCAGCGCAAAAAAACTGCTTCCAACACCCAACCCCAAACCAGGAGCCCCTGGATGCAATTCCCAGCCTTCCTGGCACTGCCAGGTATTTCAGGAGCAGCCTCTCATCGCACAGGGGACTGATTTGGGTAAATTCCAGCTCTATTTGGAAGGGTCACATTTGTCAAACCCCAAAGCAGTGTGACAGAGAATGAAAGGGGCTCCAGGCAGCCCTTCCCAAGGGAAGCAGGTACCTATGTTCCGGACCATGATCCCTTTGAGCTCATCGATCTGCGCTTGTGTCTCTGCCACCTGGTCAGGGCCTTTGCTCTCCGAGTGGTATTTCTGCAACAGAGGACAGGCAGTGACAGCAGCAGCTCAACAAATCAACAGGCAGTGACAGCAGCAGCTCAACAAATCAACAGGCAGTGAAAACAGGACCCTCAACGTTCCACTTCAGACCTTTCACACAAAAAAAGGCAACTCTGCTCCCTGCAGAACAGCACAGACAGAAATGGGAGTTTTCAACCCACCCAAGGAGTTTGTCAGTGGGTGGAAGACCAAAATCTGACTTTTTTTAGCCATTTACAGATCCCACCCCCACCCCTGCTCCCACGCTGGTGCCCGGAGGGCCCAGAAGTGACAGCCCCCTTTGGAAGTGGGAGCAACTGGCAGCAAGGAAGGGGAGTTCAGGCAGGAAGCAGGAGCTGTGGTTCCCTGTCAGAGGTCCCAGCCCCATCATCAGCTCTGAACCGTTTCTGAAGGCAACACACTTTGATGAGCTTCTCCAGAACACATGGAGGGATCCCTGCAATCCCCCAGGACAGCACGGATCCATCTCCACAGGCGGCCTCAGAGGGACATCCAGTGAGGGTGAGGAGTGCCTGTGGACTGGGAATGTTGAAGGTGGCCAGCTGGAGTGTCCCAACTGCTCTTCCAACAGGATAGAGGAGCAGCCAAGGGCCAGCCCGTGGCCTGGACCCACCCAGGAGGATCTCCCAGCTCACCTGCCAAGAGCTTTGCTGCTCTGCAGCCCCTCTGGTGTGTTCCCTGTTGCATCACTCCTGCCATCCCTGCATTCCAGGAGGGACACCGAGGCCCAGTGGCATCAGGGAACTGAGTTCTGCTCTTCCTGCACGGATTTTAAGTCCCTGTCCCCATCACAGCTGCTCTGCTCCACGAGCACCCACCTGGCTGCTCCAATCCCAGTTTTCTTCTGGACAGGAGTTTCATTGAAATCTGTATCTGACGGAGTCTAACACTGACAGCACCCACCTGGTGACTCATGGGCACAGCACCCAATCCAACAGCTCCCCTGGAGCTGCTCCAGGGCACAGATTTTCAGGAGAAGGTGCAGACTGGCCCGCTAATCAAAACCAGTCACTGGTTTGACTGGAAGCACAGCCTCCCTTCCCATGATTATGTGTGTGCTGGAGTGGGATCTCTGCCTCCCACCAGAGACAGCGATCACCTGGGAAACATCCCTGCTCCTGAGGCCGTGGCAGGCAGGCTGCCCTCCTGGAGCAGGGAGGGAAGAGCTCTGGCAGCACTAAACTGCCCTTGCCTGAGGCCTGGACTCCATCCATACACAGGCAGCTCCTCTCGAGCTTGAGGGATATGGAAAAGCTGGGATTTTAGGGGAATATCAGCTCTAAAAACCATCTGGCTCTTCTGATAAGGCAACTCGTTAAACTTATGGCAGCCCTGAGCAGCTTACAAAGTGCTGAGCCAGCACTTTGTGTAGGTTCAGTCCTCACATGTCAAAGCCTGGTGGAGATGGAAAACTCCACCCCATCACCCCCAGGAAGTTCAGCTCGTTTATCATGCACTGGCATTGTTGTTCCTTGCTCTCTCTGTGCTGTGCAAGGCAAAGAACAGCTCCTAAAATGAACTCCTGGGACTCTCCAAACCCCCTTTCCCCACTCACTGTGGGGCACCCACATGTGGCTCCTGTCCCAAATTCCAGGACAAACTTCAGGCAGCAGCGGTGCAGGGGCAAATCCTCCCTTTACCTCCCCCCACCTCGGGGTCCTGCCTTCCCCCTGCCCCTCAACACAAACCGGGAATGGGCCAGAATTCCTACACTGAGAAGCCAGAGCTTTTCCCCTCCTCCTGCACCTGCAGCAGCCCCAAACCTGGCACTTCCCAGAGAGCAGAAGAGCCCAGCCCTCCATGGAGAACAGCAGCACCAACACCCTCCCCAGGCACAGCAGAGCACAGAGAACCTCGCACCCCACAGCCCCGGGGGGACAAGCCCTGAATGCCAACATTCCAAGGACATCCCATGTTCAATTCGAGGGAGATCTCAAAACAAAAAGCCCCACAAACAACCCCCAACCAGGTCATCGAGTTGTTTGTAGTCAATTAAGGGCTCTTAAGAGTCTTCAAAGCCTTTTTCCTGCAGCCTGAGGGTTTGTGCACTAATAACATTATTGATCTGCAGTCAGCAGGCAGTTCTTTATTCCTTCTCCATCTTCCAGCTGGCTCCACTCCTTGCACTTGACATTATTCCCTGTAGGAATTCCCTGTGCTTCCCCACAGCCCTTGCTGGGGGTGCTGGGAGAGCAGCTCTGCAGCCCAAATCCCAGGGAAAAACCCGAACTGCACCATCCCCTCCACAGGAAGCTCATGTTTTAAGAGCGGCCCAATCCCACACCCCCAAAAAACTGCTTTACTCCAGCCCAACCTTTCCCTCCAGGAGTCCAAGAACAGCCCCACAACAGCCAGAATAGTCCTCTGAAACCTGGGAATTTCTTTGGAAGGAGACTGACAGTGCTCTGCCAGTGCAGGATCCAGGCTGGTGCCACAGCAGGGGAGCAGCTCCCCCTGCCAACACCACAGTGTTCCACAGGCTGGGAATGCAGCATCCTGAACTGCACCCTAGCTGAGGGGGGGAGAGAGACTCCCCTCACACTGTCCATTTGGGGGTTGGAAGGATCCAAGGCAAGCCCCAACTCAGGGCCCTGTCACAGGTGATTTATCCTGCTCTTGGACCTCCTTCCTTCCCTTCCTCCCACGCTGGGAATGGAAACCCTTGGAGCCTCAGTGCCAGCTGGAGAGTGAGTTCACCACTGGGGGTAACCCAAGCCCAGCCTTCTTCCCTCCTGAAAAGGCCACAGAGCCACCAGCAATCACCCTGTCGCACTCCAGCAGCCACTGGAATTGCCAGGAAGGGAAAGGAAGGAAAGGGAGAGGCAGTCAGGGCTCACCAGACACTCAAGGTCTGAAGCTGAGCAGCAAAAAGGAGTAAGACACACATTGTCCTGCTCTCAGTGACAGCCACGTTCCCACGTTCCCAGCCTGGACATTCCCAGTGTTCCCACTAAGCTCTGATCTCCTGGTCCAAACAGTTCATCCACCCCCCAAGCCCCCTGAACTGTGGGGTGCTGCGGGGTGGGCGTGGGGAGCACGACCCACTGCCTGGCTCCACAGCCCATTCCCCGGGAGCAAACCCAAGGAGAATTCCTGGGAGAGCTCTGGCTCGCCAGGGAAGTGCCCTGGAGCCCCAGGCTCACCAGCTGTGCTGCCAGGACACTGGAGAACTCGCTGTTCATGGCGTAGGGAAGGGCTGTCTGGGCTCTGGAGCCGTACGTGGTCTGGAACCGCTTCTTGATCTCGTTCAGGAACGTGAAGGCTCGGGATCGTTCGAAGTCCTGGAGAGAGAGCGAGCACAGGCACCAGGAATAACAGCATGCAGTTATTCCTGCAAGTCCCAGGCCTAACTGGGGTGTCTGTGTGTGACACTGGGATTGGGCTGGTTATCCCAGGGCTGGAAGAGCAGCCACAGCGCTCTTTTATTACCACTCGCTGATCCCAATGGGAATTCTCCCTGCCTTGTTTCCAGACTGCATTCACAGCCTGGATATCTACAGTTCTGATTCTGTGCCTGGCACCTTCCTGCAGTGAGAGTGCACTTCCAGAAATGAGGAACACCAGGCACTGACAACTAAACTGATTCCTGCATCCCCATCCCACTGCCCTGGGACTGCTGGGAGAGGGACTGGGAAAAACAAGGACCTCTCCTCAAAGCTACCAACTCTCAGGCAGTGGGAGGTGTCCCTGAGGATTTTTAAGGTCCCTTCCAACCCAAACCATTCCATGAGTCTCCAATTGGAGTTCCAGGCTTAGATATCAAAGCCGTAACTGGTGGCAATGAGGACAGGAGCATTTTCCATGGGGAGGGAAAATGGCACCTCGGATCAGCCCCCACTAAAAACTGGCAACTGCATTCCCAAAGCTGCTCAGGGCCTGCCTGGGCAGCAGCTGGAACCAAAATACTCACGTCATCTGTGATGCAGAGGTAAATAATCCTGTCCTGGCAGATGTAATGGAACAGGTAACTGCAGAGAATGGAAAAGAAGGAAAGAAATAAAGATCAGTTGGAGCTGCCCCAGGACTCGTATTCGAGAAGACACCACTGCCTGTGGGGCCTTCAGGGGCTGGGGAAGAAGACATTTGTGCATTCCCAAAAGTTTTCCCCAGGAAGCACCTGGAACCTCTTACAAACTCCAGAATCAAGTGAATTCTCTTGCAAATCCTGGCCTTGTCCAGCTCCAAGGACACAGCTCAGGAGCTCCACATTCAGGTTTTTGTCTTACAACATTAAGACAACCCCAAAATAAGCTTTAGGAGTGGCCCTGAGGGTCTGTTACAGAAAAGCCAGGGAAAGATTCCATGAGCAAAACGCCAAAGATTCCCCAGCTGGGCACCCTCCAGCCCACTCTGGAGTTGTATAAAAACAGAAAAGTTCGATTTTGGATCAACTGCTTGAGCTAAACTTAAAATCCTGGTTACGCTGTGGAGTCCTGGGGGAGGCTGAGCCCCACTGCACATTCCATCAGCCATCCAACCGGGAATGTGGGACAGCAAAAACCCCACAGGATTACAGCAAAACAACCCCAAACACACCCAGTTCATTGCTGTTCCCCTCCCAGCCCCCCAGGGGGGTCACTCACCTGCCATGGGAGTAGGTGAGTTTGTTGTTCTCCGAGGGGATTTTGGCCAGGATCTGCTCCGTCACCTCCAGGAAGTTCCCCCCACACCAGGCGTGCTTGGCCAGGATGGTGGTGCCCCTCGCCACGACAGCAAACAGGATGGCCATGGCTTCCCACTGCTGGGAACAGCAACACTGGGATGAGCTCCAGGACACCACCACCACCACCAAGCTGTCCCATCTCCCCTTTCAGGTTCTGCTCCAGCGACGCCAAAACTCCAACGATCTCCAGGAAAGTTCTGGTGACCACCACGGCCTGTACTCGGTGATCCCACTGGGAATCCTCCCTGCCTTGTACCTGATTTCTCCAAGCCAACGTTCCTGCCCATGGATCCACCTGGACAGCTCACACAGTGCAGGGGTGGGAGGGCCAGAAGGCTGGGAAGGAGAAGAGAGGGTTGTGTGGAGACCTCAGAGCTCCTTCCAGTACCTGAGGGGGCTCCAGGAGAGCTGGAGGGGGACTGGTCATCAGGAACTAGAGGGACAGGACACAGGGAATGGCTTCCCACTGCCACAGGCAGGGTTAGATGGGATACTGGGAAGGAATTCTTCCCTGGGAGGGTGGGGAGGTGCTGGAATGGATTTCCCAGAGAAGCTGTGGCTGCCCCTGGATCCCTGGAAGTGTCCAAGGCCAGGCTGGATGGGGCTTGGAGCAACCTGGCATAGTGGAAGGTGTCCCTGCCCATGGCAGGGGGTGGGACTGGATGGGCTTTAATGTCCCTTCTAACCCAAACCATTCCATGATTCCCTAAGTCTCTCCAGAGCTGGAAAAACATCCCTGCTTGCATGGAAAGGGACACACTTAATCAGCTCAAGTATCATCACATTAATCTACTGTGAGCCCCCAGATTTAACACATGAAACCACATGTCAGATCCCAGCTGTGACAGCTGCTCCACTCATCCCACACACCCATAAGCCTCTTTTCTGCCTGGGAAAGACTTAGGATGACTTCTGACCCTGCAAAACCCCCAAATCTTATTTTTCACTTTGCACTTCCCCTGTTTGTTGCCTGCTTTGATTTGTGTCTAGGAACATCTCCCAGATGTTTCCATCCCAAAACCTCCCACAGGTTTGAGCTCAGCATTGCAAGGGGAAAGGAATAAACTCATGGATTTGTTTCCCCTGACACAATTCCTAAGCAAACTCCTGGGCACAAAGACATCCAAGGAGAAAGAATAAAAAGCAGGGAAGAAAGTGGTGATCACTCCCTGCCTGCAACAGATCTGGAAACAGAGGCCAAGAACAGGTTCCAGCAGAGGCAAGTTCTTCACACAACACATCCCCTGAAGAGTTCCTACAGGTTATCAGGGAAAAGAAGTGTTCACATGAGGCCAGAAAAAAAAAAACAGTTTATGGAGGAAAAGAATCACCATCAAACAAATATCACCCTGGAGCAGAATTTATCACGAGTTTCTCCCGTTCTTCCACTCCCCCCCCAGCCAGAACAGGGAATCACTGACTCCTCAGGCTCAGGAATGGTTTTTTTTCCAGGGAAAAATACTTGAAGAGGAAGTAATACCTTCAATCAGCAAAGCAGGTGACCCCCCTGGGGTCCAGCTGAGGCTCTCGCAGGACTCTGCTCCTCACTGCTCTTCTCACACATGGAGCAATTCAGACTTGATTAAGCAAAGGCCTGTGAAATCCCAGTGCTCCCAGTTTACAGTCAGGGCCTCCAAGGAGTTCACAAACCCACTGCCAACATCTCTTGCAACGCTGGAACTACCAACAACATCCCATGACAGGCAGAGCCGAGTCACTGCAAAGCCTCTTGGAAAACACAGCCTCTGCCTGAGCCCACCTGCCAGGGCATTCCAGGGTTGCCCCACGAGCCCACATTCCTAATTCCTTCCAGAAAGCTGGAAGAGCTGCCAGGCTGAGCGACCTGCACGCTCCCAAACCGTGCAGGGGGTGTGTGCAGCCCTGAGCTCTGACATCCTGCCACACGGGGCCACTCTCAGCCCGGGCTTCAGGCTGGCTTTATTTTTAAGCCAGTCTTAAGTCCCTGCATCAACCACACGCTGATTGCATTAGAGCGGGGAAAGCAGTCACAGATTCCAGGGATATTCTGCTGACCTGGCAGCTCTCCAAAGCAGGGGGGTTGCAGAGGGTGAGGGTCACCAAGAAGGGCTCACCCACCTCTGGTTAAACATCAGTAAGTTACTAATCACAAGTCCCCCCTTCACAGACCTAAGGAGACCAAAAGTTCAACCTGATGCTCACAATATTATCTAAGACAGGAGCATTTGGACCTGAAAAAAAGAACCCAAACCAGCCTGGGATTCTGGGATTGGGATCTGGTACAGAGCAAGGATTAACTGGCTGGTCCTGGTTTCTCCTGATCAGGGACAGCGGTTCCCTCCCATCTGACCAGGCCACAGAGAGCACATTTTCCCAGCTGTGGCCAAAAAAAAAAATAACAAATTCAACTGTCCTGGCCTTCAGGAGAGATCCTGTACAAGCTTAAACTCACTCCAAACCCCACATGGTAGCATTGATTTATCCAGAGGACACGAACTGCACTTTGTTCCGCCTTCCACTCGCTCCACACCCGAGCTCTGCAGCTGCCACCAATCCCAGCTTTGCCAACAAGGAGGAACACGAGCCAGGGAACTGCTGACCAGTTACACCAGCAGCAGCACTGAGGGAATTCCCTGCCCACTCCTGTCCCTCCGGATCCGCCAGGCTTTGGCCAGGCCAGGCTGCACCAGGCCCGTGGTGCAACACCAGGTCACAGCCTGGAATCACAAACACCACTAAGCCTCTTGAGCAATCAGGTGACTGTCCAGCACCAGGAAAGGCAGGTCTGCCCGCTGCAGTCACCCAGCAGGGCTGGCATAAAGGAGCAGTTGTCCAGAGGAAACACAGCCCCAAAGCCTCCCCCGTCACACACACCACGAGAGACCTCAGGGCTACCACGGAGCAAAGGGAAACCTCAACTCTCAACTCCCACAGCAGAGCAACTGCAGGATTACAAAGTGGGGGAGATGATTTCCCCACGTCTCCACTCAGTTAATATTGGATATCTGCAGAACTCACCCCGGTGAGGTGACAGTCACTGTCACAGCCCTGTAACACAGGCCTGTCAGAGGTATCCCTCCTCAGTGGTTACAAAAGTCAGGAATGAAATCCATTCAAATCCACCCCTTTTTGCACAACTGTTTTCTGTCTAAACTCACAGTATTAATTGGCTGGAAGCAGCCAAGACTAAAACCTCCTAAAACTCACTCGGGAGGCACCAGGTGGGCCTGGTGTGGAAAGGCTCCAAATTAGCAAGGAAGGGAGGAAAAGGCTGCAATCCCTCAGCGAGCCAGAAAACACTACGGATCCAAAGAGCCCCTCAGCAGGGCCAGGAGGGATTGGCAGCTCTCAGGGAGTTAAGAACCACAGAATCCCAGACTGCTTTGGGTTGGAAAGGACCTTAAAACCCATCTCATTCCACCCCTCTCCATGGGCAGGGACACCTTCCACTATCCCAGGTTGCTCCAAGCCTCGTCCAGCCTGGCCTTGGACACTCCCAGGGATGGGGCAGACACAGCTTCCCTGAGAAATCCATTCCAGCACCTCCCCACCCTCCTAGGGAAGAATTCCCTCCTACTACAAAGGCACAGAAAAACATGAACACCAGAAACACGGGGTCAGTTTTCAGTGTCCGTGGGGCCCATCTCTTGTTTTCAAGCGTCTCTCCCAGCCCAGAAGATTCCCAGCCCGTGCCAGGAGGGCACTGCCTGCATTTCCAGAAATCCTCTTACAGAAAGCAAAGGGCATCACGTTGCTGCTGGTTTTAAGCATGAAAGGGAGGGTGTGTTGCAACCCTGGGAGTTGCAAACTGCCAGAGTGCAATAAAGGAGATGTTTGAGCACAGTGAGCTCAGCAGAAACCAGCTTCCCTTCCACCTCTCCTGGGCTGCTGGAAATCGTTATTTCTTTAAAGGAATATTCCCTGGGGCCGCTCTGTTCATTTTAAGCCCGAGAAACGTGACATCTGTGCCCAAGCTTATCCCAAGTTGTGCACACAGAGTTTAGTTCGGGCTCCCTCGCTGCATCCGTACAGAAACGCTGATAAAATGAATCCAGGTTCATTTTCCAGGCCTGGAAATGAAACCTGTCCTGGAAGGAGCACAAAAGGGTGTGGAGAGGGATAAAGACATAGAATGTGATGGCAACTGGATGAGCAGCTCTCTAGAGAGGTAGCACAGACCCGCCCGAGCAGGGGATGGGAATTGTGGAATCAGGGAATGGTTGGGGTTGGAAAAGCCCTCCAAGTTGTGCCAGCACAGCTGGGATTATCAGTCGATTAATTCATTAATGTAACCACCCAGTGGAACATCCCTGACACACTCCACTCCCAGTCACACCAGTAACACACCAATAACATACCAGTGACACACCAGTAACACCAATAACACACTAGTTACACCCCAGGAATATGCCAGTAATGCACCAGTAACAGGCCAACTACACCACTAACACACCACTTATACCCCAGTAACACCAGTCACACACCAGTAACATGCCAGTTACACCAATAACACACCAGTTACACGTCAGTAACACACCAATAACACCAGTAACACCAACAACACACCAGTTACACGCCATTAAGACGCCAGTAACACCAACAACACGTCACTTACACCCCAGTAACACTCCAGCAGCACACCAGTAACACGCCAGTTACACCAGTGACATGCCACTTACACCCCAGTAACACTCCCATAACACTCCAGTGACACGCCAATTACACCAGTGACAGGCCAGTAACACGCCACTTACACCTCAGTAACACTCCAGTGACACACCGGTAACACCAGTGACTCGCCACTCACACCCCAGTACCACCAGTAAGACCCCAGTGACACGCCATTAACACCAGTGACACGTCAGTAACATCCCAGTAACACCACTAACACACCACTCACACCCCAGTACCACCAGTAAGACTCCAGTGACACGCCAGTAACATCCCAGTAACACCAGTGACACGCCACTCACACCCCAGTACCACTCCGGTAAGACGCCGGTCGCGGTCCGTGGCACACAGTGACACACGCAGGGACACACAGTGACCCCCGGTGACACACAGTGACACACAGTGACACGCAGTGGCACACGGTGACACCAGCACTGCCCCCCGCCCGTCCCCATCCCGTCCCCATCCCCCGGCCCCGCTCCGAGGCCTCGGCCCGCTCCAGCCCCGAGCGCGGCCCGGCCCGGGCGGGGGGGCGGCCCCCGCAGAGCCCTCTCCCCGCGGGGGGCTCCGTGTCCTTCCCTGCTCCCCCCGTGTCCCCCCTTATCCCCCCCATATCCCCCCGTCCCCCTCTCCCCCCTCTCACCGGCGCTCCCGGGGCCGCCCCCGCGCTCCGGCCCCGCCCGGGCCCGGCCAGACGCGTTTCCGCTGCCGGCGGGGCCGCGGGGCCGCCGGGACCTGCAGTCCGGGCACGGCATGGCCGGCAGCGGGGACACCGCGGCCCTGGAGACCGTGAGAGGGGACAAGGGGGGCAGGGGGGAAAAACGGGGGTCTGAGCGCCCCGGGGGCAGCGGGGAGCGGGGAAAAGGGAGGGGGGAGCGGGATCTGGCGGCACGGAACGAGGGAGAGACGGCCTCGTGGTGCACCGGGAGAGGGGGCGGGTTGGATATCGGGGGGTGTTTCTTCGTGGGAAGGGCTGTCCAGGCCCTGGCACAGCTGCCCAGGGCAGGGGTGGAGTCCCCATCGCTAGGGGGATTTAACAGCCGCGTGGATGTGGCACATGGGGACATGGGACGGTGGTGGCCTTGGCAGTGCTGGGGGGGGGGGTTGGACTTGGTGGTCTCAGAGGGCTTTTCCAGCCTAAATGATCCCGTGGTTCCACGATTTTGTGATTCCCAATCTTGGCTTAGTGACAGGACGCTCTCCCGTGATTCCCAAGCCTGGCTCAGTGGCGGGACGCTCTCCCGTGGTTCCACGATTCTGTGATTCCCTAGCCTGGCTCAGTGGCAGGGCATCCCCACGAGGGGCATTGTGGCATCGCCATCGGGACAAAGGGTGACAGCGGGGGACCCCCAGCTCGCAGGTCACATCCTAGGGCTTGGTGCTTCATCCCAGCAGTGGGGAACAGCCCAGATCCCTGTGCAAAGCACCCCACCTGCCCCACAGCCTTCCCTCTCGGCCCCGTGTCCAAACCCCCCCGGGTGTGTCACCCCCAGAGAAGCAGCGAAGCTCCTGGTCCTGCTGAGATCAGGAATTGTACCTGAGGACTTCTCCCGGGTAAAGAGTGACAAGACAAGAGGAAATAACCCCAAGCCAAGGGGCTTTACAGCATCTCTTCTTTCCCACTGGTGACAGATCCAGGCGGATGGGACAGACGGGAATTGCGTCACCTTCGTGCTGCACGACGAGGATCACACCCTGGGCAACTCCCTGCGCTACATGGTCATGAAGAAGTGAGTGGAGCCTCTGACAGGGCTGAGGGAACCTCTGTGCCCTGCCCTGGCCTTCTCCTCATTGATCCACACCTCAGCTGTCGCTGGAAGGAGGCAAATGATCCCAAATCCCTGTGCACACCTGTCAGAGCCTTTATGTCCCCCAAGGGGCCCTGCTCCCACCTCCTGCCTCTGCTCACAGGATTAATCCTTTCCTTGGGCTGTGTCAGCAACCTGAGAGCACCAAGAGGCCTTAGTGGGCCTGACCAGGCTCCACCTTCACCCTGCCTTGACCAGGAGCCCTGGTTAAGCTCAGCTGTTGGAGGAGTAACTGGGTCTCCAGCCCAGCCTGTGCTGGGCCAGGGACTCCATTTGTTGCCCACAGGTGGGTTGGAAGGGACCTTAAAGCTCATCCAGTGCTACCCCCTGCCATGGGCAGGGACACCTTCCCCCAGCCCAGGCTGCTCCAAGCCCCGTCCAACCTGGCCTTGGACACTTCCAGGGATGGGGCAGCCACAGCTTCTCTGGGCAACCTGTGCCAGGGGCTCCCCACCCTCACAGGGAATTGATTCCAAGCATCCAGGATTCCCTGTTTGGGCTCTACAGCACTGCCCCTGCACTGGTTGTGGTGCCAGGATGGTGCCAGCCAGGTCTTTGCCCTACAAAGCTCCAGCTGCAGCTCAGGGACAGATTGGGAGGGAGTGAAGGTTCCACAGGTGATTTCCTCTCAGCAAATCCCTCCCATGAGACCCTAAATCGTGCTAGGAACATCCCAAGCTCCAGCAGGTGTTGGCTCCACCTTCCCTGATGTTTGCTGTGGCTTGGCCTGGGTTTCACT
Source organism: Empidonax traillii (assembly GCF_003031625.1). Classification (NCBI taxonomy): domain Eukaryota; kingdom Metazoa; phylum Chordata; class Aves; order Passeriformes; family Tyrannidae; genus Empidonax; species Empidonax traillii. Next base: position 428,466 of record NW_020955576.1, read on the forward strand.
GCTCCCTCTGCTCTCTGCCCTCCTGCAGCCCTGACGTGGAGTTCTGTGGCTACTGCATCACACACCCCTCTGAGAGCAAGATCAACTTCAGGATCCAGACCAGAGGTAGGGCTGGGGGCTGTTCCTGCATGTCTGGGCTCTTTTTTTTCATGGAATTCCCCCCTGCTCCTGCCGGCTTCCCTCCAGGACTCATTCAAGCCAAGCAAAAAGCCCTTTCACCTGCTCTCTGCAGTGCTGGGCCCCACAGCTGAGCCTCACAGGCTGCTCCCAGCATGCTGCTCCAGCTCCTGTTCCCAGCTGGAGTGGGGAGCAGTTCCCCTGGCTGGCAGCAGGCCCTGGCACAGGGAGCTCAGCCCTGGGTGGGCAGCAGGGTGGGTGTGGGTGGGCACACGCCTGGGGGAGGTGGGGCACTGGGTCACAGCTCACAGGGAGGGGCCACCAGCCCTTGGGAGCCACCTCAGTGTCACTGCTCAGCCTCTGGGGCCACCTCAGTGTCACTGCCCCTGCTCCCTCCCCACAGGGGCCCTCCCTGCCGTGGAGCCGTTCCGGAAGGGGCTCAATGACCTGATGGCTGTTTGCCAGCACGTGCTCAGCACCTTTGAGGTGAGACCATTCCTGAGGGGCTCAGGAGCCTTTTCCATCTCTTGGTCCTGTTTCTGTCCCCGAGGCCCGTGCTGGAGGCACCTTTGCCATGAAAACCTGGTGGTTTTCTTGGGCATCCTCTGCCTGGCTTCCTTTCCCTCGGAGTGACTGCGAAAATCAGTCGCTTCCAAAAGTAGCTGGGGCTCTGTCAGAGCTTCCTGGCCTTTCCAGGCTCCAGGCAGAGAAGTCCCAGCGCTGCAGGGTGGTGGCACTGGGCTGCAGAGTCACTCAGGGACAGGCTGCTGACCTTGGTGCTGTGCTCTTGTTGCAGAGGAGCATGAAGGAGTACCGGGCACAGAGGGAGGAGGAGATGCAGTAGCCTTTGGAGATGGCATCAGTGGATGTCCCCATGGCTGCCTGTGGCATCTGTGTGTGGAATTCCCTGCGTCCAAGTGGGGGTTTTTAGGTTGTTTTTGCATGGCTTTGATGCAAATTGTATTTTCTCTATTTAATAAAGTTTATTCATTTAGATGCTGCTGAGGTGATACTGAATTCTGCTCGGCCCAGGCGTGGAAAGCCACAGAACCATGGAATGGTTTGGTTTGGAAGGGACCTTAAAACTCATCCAGTCCCACCCCCTGCCATAGGCAGGGACACCTTCCACTAGGCCAGGTTGCTCCAGCCTGGCCTTGGACACTCCCAGGGAAGAATTCCTTCCCACTATCCCATCTAACCCTGCCGTGGCAGTAGGAAGCCATTGCCCCTTGTCCTGCCTCTACATACCCTTATAAAAATGGTGGATAGAAGGCAGCTCTGTCACTCTCCCATCACATTCTTCCCCTCTCCAAGTGTTTTTGCTGTTTTCTAGCCAAGATTTCCAGGTCAGAGTGTGCAGTCAGGTGCACAGAACAAGTCTGAGCCCACAGGGAGCCAAGGGGCTCAAATCCATCTTTAGAGGGGCAGCACCCTCTCAAATTCCTTGCCTGTCATTGGCCCCAGCCTTCCTGCCTCACAGATGCCCCCCTGCTCGTTTGGGGGGTGAGAAGAGTAAAAACCCACTTTTTCCCCCCTCAGTCCAAACTTCCCCCTCAGGGGAAGGAGCCTTTTGTTGGGTATAACGTGGTGTGAAATCACAGGGGGTTGAAGGCTTGGGGTTATGCCCAGGGGCCAGCTGAACCCTGGATTTCCTAATCCACCTCCTTTTCCTGAGGGATTGCTGCCAGGGATCCACGATGCCTGTGCCAGCTGGTCCCACACACTGTGGGAGCTCCATGGAGCAGTGGGAGTTGAAATCACAGACTCCATTTGCCTGTAAATGTGGACAAATACAGAAATACACAGAATTCTGATCTTTTTATAGGCAGAATCATTAAAAATACCCAGGTGTCTGTCTGAGCTGGAACATCTCCATTTTTATCACTTTTCTCCTTTGACTTCATTTTGCCACCAACAAATGCAGGCAGAGCCCAACAGCAGCACTGCAGCACAGACACAAATTACTCCAGGAGGTTGGGAAATGTATGGAAAACAGGCTGGTCTACATATTCCTCACCTTCTGCTTTCCTTGAGACCCATTTGTCTTTCAGAAATACGACTTGTTTGTAAAACATTTGTAGCTAAAAAAAAACCCACGACCCAACACCTGGAAAATGTTTTAATTGCAAGCCTTTTCTCCTGTTTTCCTCTCTCCATTTTTTTTTTTTCCCATGGTAAGGTGAAAAGGGGAAAGAAATAATAAAAAAAAAAGGAATAAGAAAGAAAGGAAACCCAACAGAAAATCATCAAAAACTGGGTAACTAAAACTTTGTCGTGGAGGTTTTCTTACACTTTTGGCAAGAGGTTGTTAGAATAAACATGGAATTGTGGATTGGTTTTGGTTGGAGGGGACCTTATAGATAATTTCTGCCACAGGCAGGGACACCTTCCACCAGACGGGGTTGCTCCAAGCCCTGTCCAATTGAAAATTGCTGGAAAATCGCTCAGGGATTGTCGGGAGTGAATTTGGGGCAGCTCTTTGCGTGTTTCGGTTTGTTCCAGAGGCTCTTTCAGCTGAGCTTGGACCTTCCCCGCTGCCTTTTCCACCTTCAGTTGACCCCAAGGCCGTCTCTGTCCCCTCCCAAATGCCATGGCACTTGGTGGCACTTGGCCAGGACACGTTGGAGCTCAAATCCAGCTTTTTCCACCCCTTTTTCCCTCGAGATCCGGTGAATCCCCTCCCAGGAGCCCTGGGCTGAAGGACATTCCAGCTGCTGCAGAGCCTGGATGGAGGCTGGATGCTTTCCTGGAGGGTCACACCTGGATCCCATCCCTTGCCACCTGCCCAACAGAGAATGAGGTGCTTCCAGGGGGTTGGAAAGGTGAGGGCTGGATCCTTGGGACCAGCCTCACCTGGATTGGAGCCATCTCTGCCTTCCCTTTTCCTGGGCTTACCAACTCTTCCCTGGCAGGAACAGCATTCCCAGCCATCCTGGCGCTCCCTTGGCCCTGGGAAGGGGAAGCTGGACCCGATGGCGTGGCTGGATATTCCCACCAGTGACACCTGGGGACTCCTGGTCCCCAAACCTGCCTGTGCCACTCACAGGGTGGGTGAAACCACCCCTGGCTCAGGAGCCTGGGGCAGGATTCCCAGGAAAAGGGGAAGAGAAGGGGGCTTTCAGGGTTCCCTGGGGCAGGTTGGTCACACGGAGAGGCTGAGGGACTGTCCCCACCATGAGCAGGAGGAGGGTTCCCACCACTGCCAGCCCTCCCTGCATCTCATCCTGACTCCCAGTCCCAGCAACCAAAGCTCTTTTTTTCCTTTTCCAGCTGGGAATTGTCTCTCGTGGTCCTCTCCCCTCTCCTCCTCCTCCTCATCCGACATCCACCTCTCAAAGCCACTGCATCCCAGCCTTCCTTCCCTTTTCCTGCACCACCTTCCACCCCGACACAAATGGCCAGAAGTCACTTGGTTTTCCTGCAAGGAAATGAAAAATCCTGTCAGGATCTGAATGCCCTTCCCCCTCCTGCAGGGTGGGGGGCAGAGCCCGGGCCCAGAGCTGGGCCTGGGGGGGCCATGGAACGCTGAGGCTCCTTCCAGGTGGGTCACAACGTGAAGGCAAAGATGGTTCAGGCCCAGCCAGGAAAGAGCCATGGGAGAGGAGCAGAGGGGTCCTGCTGTCCTGGCCCTGTGCCTTGTCCTTGATTTGGGATTTAGGAGGAGCTGTACTTGTTGCTCAGGCGGGAGCTGCTCCGGTCCAGCCCCAGCTCCTGCCCCGTGGCTTTCCACTTCCCGACTGATCCCTTCTCATCCGTGGGGGTGATGCTCAGGGCGGGCCTCTGGCACCAGCAGCACAGGCAGGACTGTGAGGAGACAAAACAGGAAAAGAGGAGGGAATGTTCTGGTACTGGAGCTGGCAGGTCACCCTGTGCAGTGCCAGGCTGGGAATCGCAGCCTGCACTCCTGAGCCTTGCTGTCCTGCAGGGCTGCTGGGAGCAGGTTTTCCAGGATAGGGCCAGTGTGGATGGGAAATGAAAATCCTAACATTCTGGGGCACTTTTTACCAGTTGTGTTTTCTTGTCCTTAAGGGACAGAACACACAGGCTCAGCTCTTCCTGTTGCCACAGCAGCAGGGAGGTGGTTCCCATCCCATTGCATCCTACCCTATCCTACCCTGTCCTGTCCCATCCTATCCCTTTCTCAGGGGTCCCCTTCTCCTGAAAATGATGTCCAGTTAACTTGGACCCAAAGTTTGGAGCAGCCCCAGTCCCCTCTCTAGTGGTTTGTGAGGATCCTCCTGCTCCAGAAGGAATTTTTGTCCTAGATCCTGCTCTGGCAAAAGCCTCCCCATAGCAGGGCACCAAGCCCAAGTGTACTTGGAGCTGGGAAAAGAGGTGCCTAGCAGGGGGGATGTTTGGGATGAGGAATAAGCTCCTCTTGTGTCCCTGGGACTGAAATCTGGGATCAGTCAGCACACCCAGGAGCTCTGGAGGGGTCACTCCTACCTGGAAGCAGTTCTTGAATTTCCTGCTGACAAAGTAGAGAGCCACGGGGTTGATGCAGGAGTTGAGGGAGGCCATGTTGATCCCAAAGTAATCCATCACCAGGAGGAAGCTGAGGGGGGAGAAGAGTGTTGGGAGCTCACGGAGAACTGAGGGAGGGTTTCCAAACTGCCTGGCCTGGGATTGTGCCCCCATGGAGGGTCAGGGACTGAGAACAGAGAGCTGAGCGCGAAACAGTCCTTTGCAAAGAAAAAAAACACCTTTTCCTTGAGAGGAGCATTTCCTGAGGAAGCCAAAAGCACGAGCTCTGCTTCCCCCTGGTGACACCACGTCCTCCAACTCCAGCACAGCAGCATCCAGCCCGAGCTGGTTGTTGGCTTGTGGGGGAAAGGAAAAGGGAGGTGGGCACCCACCACATGGGCACAGCCCTGCTGGGAGTGCTTCCCCGCCCTGGAGACACCCTTAACCCACGGATTTTTATAGAGATATTTCAAAATATAACTTGACCTCTTCTCACCCCCTCCCTGTACCCATCACGGAGGGTGATGCTGCCTGGAAAAGCCCTTGTTGAAAGCAGGGGCTGGGAGGCAGCTCCACCAGCCTGTGCCGGGGCCACCGGGGCTCCCAGCCGGGTGCCCACCCCCTGGGGCTCCTACCTGAGCAATTCACATCTGTTGGGGTCCGTCTGGTCGTAGATGGTCTTCTTGAGGATGCGGCTGAGGTGGAGGGGCAGCCAGCAGAGCGCGAAGATCACCACCAGGCAGAACACGGTCTTGGCCACCTCCCGGCGCTGCCAGCACAAGGTGAGGGGGGGGAGAAGGTGATCACTGGGGAGCAGGTGGAGCAAAGCAGGTGGACCAAATCATGGAATCATGGAATACTTAGGGTGGGAAGGGATTTTAAAGATCATCCAGTTCCAACACCCCTGCCACGGGCAGGGAGACACCTCCCACTAGACCAGGTTGCTGCTGAAGTCCTGCAGCGTGAGATCCAGCTCAGTGTGGACCAGAGCCCTTCACAGCCCTTCCCACCGTGGCCTCCTGGTGGCTCTGCTGGGGTGACGTTCCCTGGGATGTGGGGATCTCATCCCTGGGACGTGGGGATCATCCTGCGAGGCTTTGTCAGCTCCCACCTGTCCCTCACAGCCCCCCGCTTCGACAGCTCTCCCTCCTCTTCGGGAAGCAGCAGAATTCCCGCATTCCCAGGCCCCTTACCCGTTTCATGTGGTCGTTCAGGGCGATTCTCATGCCGTTCCTCTTGCTCAGCATCTCACATGACATGAGGGTGTAGAAGATGCCAGTGCACACCAGGGGCAGGCAGAAATAGAAGCCGAAAAGCCACCAGTCCTTCACATCCCGGTAGAACTGCGTGGGAAAGGGAGAGCCACTGGAAACTGGGGGAGGTAACAGGGGCATGGACTGGCCCTGACACCCACTCTGCCTTGTCCAGGCACTTTGGATGTGTGGAGGGGCCACAGCTCCTGCCCTAAGCACACGGGGGGATCGTTTTCCCCTAAGGCTGCTGCACAAGTTTCACCTAAAGGAGCAAAGACTGGTTTGTATGGAATTACAGAATCGCCAAATCACGGAATCATTAAGGCTGGAAAAGACCTCCAAGACCAGCTTTTCCCTGAATACCACCATGTCCACTAAACCTCTGGCTGCCAGGTGGCACTCCAGGAGGAGCCTGTTTGTTGGGCATGGTGGGTTGACTAAGGGTCTTCCTGTCCTTGCTCACCGAACCCTAAGTTAAAGGTCACCTGTGCAAACAGGTTGTGGGGACCCTCTTTGTCCTGCTGGGACAGTCTAGGAGGTCCTGAAGCTTCCTGAGATGTGTCAGGACCTGCTGTGGGTGGGTGGTGAAGCACAACACAGCTCCCTGTTCCCCGGCCCCACGTCACTCCAAGGCCTGTGCTTTGCCCGGTACTGCCCTCCCTGCTTTCCCCCAGGCCAGGAGCCACCTCCAGAGGCATCTGCTCCTCTAATCAAGGAGCTGACGCTCTTCTGACTGAGTGGTTCATTGTGCCGGGCGCTCACGTACCATCATGAAGCGGGATTTCTGCTCCGAGGCCAACATGCACACCCACAGGTGCTGCTCCCAGTAGCTGAGCTCCACCATGTCGAAGGCGATGGCCTCGGGCACCGCCAGCACGATGGCCACGGCCCAGATCAGCACCACCTCCACCGCCTTCCACATGGGGATCCCGATCCCCTGGATCCGGCTCCAGGACGCCACGGCTCGGTACCTGCCCCGGGGTCGGGGAGAGAGAAGCAGCCGTCAGGAAGGGGGTGAGGAGGGGCAGGTTGGGGCTGTCCCCAAAGGCCCTTTCCCCTCACACCTTTCCTCCTCCACCCCACAGCCTTCTTTAGTGGAATGGGAAGCAGGGGCTTGACCAACATCCACTTGCCACCCTTTCCCACCACCACACCCCTTGTTCCAGCGTGTTCTTCCCTCCCGTCTTCCAGCAGGACACAACTCAATTCCTGCTGGATTTCCAGCCCACGTGACAGCAGCTTGTCCCCACCTCGGGACTGTGCTGGGACCGAGGATTTTGGGTCATGGTGAAGGGGCACGGACCGGGCGGGGCAGGTGTGGAGGTGGTTTCCTACCTGTCGATGCTGAGAGCACAAAGGCTCAGGACCGTGATGCCCACGGAGGCTTTCTGGATGAAGGGAACCAGCTTACACACCTGCACTCCGAAGGGCCAGTCCTTGGCCAAGAGCTGGGGAAGAACCACAAGGTTATCAGGCTGCTTTGGGAACGCTGGCCCAGCTTCCCATAACAGCAGGGGGGTCCCCACGAGGTGTGAGGAGCCCACAGAGAGCAGCACGCTGAGGTTCAGGTTGGTGTGAGGGTCCTGGGAGCCTTTGGTTTCCCTGAGGACTCCCCAGTGGGATGAGGGGACACGGGGATGAAGGATGGTCCAGACAGCAGGTTCTGACTCCAGACCCTGCGTGGTTTGGAGCAGATTTGAGTCCTAAACACCACCACAGGCTTCTCGGGGTTGTTTTCAAAGGGCAAAATGGGAGTTGTGCTTTGAAACAGCCCAAACCCAGCTGGGATGGCTTAAGCCACATGTCCTGAGCCTTCCCCATGCTCTGACCCTCAACCACACTCACATTCCTGTCAAAATTTATGCACTGTGACCCTGTGCTCAGCTGGGATAAGCAGAGGGGACCAGTGGGGACAAGGTGGAGGCAGGAGAAATCCAGGCCACCCACTCATGAGGGTGAGAATGAGCCTGAGTTCACAACCCTTACACCCCCACGACAGGGACACCTCCCACTAGCTCAGGCTGCTCCAAACCCCATCCAACCTGGCCCTGGACTCTTCCAGGGGTGGGGCAGCCGCAGCTTCTCACAGAGATCCTGCCCAGGGCACCATCAGCAGCCCCAGCCCTGCTCTCAGCCCACCTTGTAGACGTTGATGGGCAGGGCGATGAGGATGTAGAGAAGGTCCCCGAGGGCCAGGCTGGCGATGAGGACGTTGGGCCCGTTCCTCATGCACTTGTTCTTGTAGATGATCCTCAGCAGGGTGGAGTTGCCGATGATGCCCACGACGAAGATGGTGCAGGACACGATGGTGTTGATGTACTTGAAGACGTGCCGGATGTCGGCGGGCTTGGCGCACACGGGCAGCAGCGGCGGCTCCGAGGCGCTGCTCCTGGGCAGGCTCTCCGACAGGTTGGACCCTCCAGCATCCTGGAGGAGGCTGGGCTGCACCAGGCTGTAGGCCTGCTCCTGGCTGAGCCCCCCCGAGGGGATGGTGCTCTCCTGGAGAGCCCGGGGGGTCTGGCTGTGAGCCCCGGAGAGGAGGAAAGTCAGGATGACGGCCAGAGCAGCGGGGGCTGGGGGTGTTGCTGGGCAGGAGCAAACGGTGGAGCTGCTGGCAGGAGTCCTCATAGTGCTCGTGGGGTGGCCTTGGGGTCTTGGTCGGGTCTGCAGGTGGAGAAAGGGACCAGGGAGAGAACTTCGTTGGCGGAGGAAGGAGGAACGGGGTTCGTGGAGAGGGAACTTGGTTGGTTCAGCTGGAGCAGAGGAGACTGAGGGCAGAACAGCGGGGGCTGCAGCTCCTCCTGAGGGGCAGAGGAGGGGCAGCTCCATCTCTGCTCCCTGTGAGCAGGGACAGCCCCCAGGGAATGGCTGGAGCTGTGTCAGGGCAGGCTCAGGGTGGATCTCAGGGAAAGGTTCTTCCCCCAGAGGGTGGTTGGCACTGAACAGGCTCCCCAGGGCAGTGGGCACAGCCCCAAGGCTGCCAGAGCTGCAGGAGGGTTTGGACAATGCTCTGAGGGACAGGGGGGGATTGTTGGGGTGTCTGGGCAGGGCCAGGGGTTGGACTGGATGGTTCTGGTGGGTCCCTCCCAACTCAGAATATTACTGCTTTGATTCTATTGTATTCTATGAATCACTGGAGAAAGTCCATCCTCACAGAGGACAGAAATGATGCCAGATGGGATCCCACCAGGTCAGAGCAGTTGCCCCTGTGGTGAGAGGTTGTGCTGCTAAAATTAAACAGACCAGTCCAGAAAAACAAACTGAAAGGAGGACAAACAGTCCCTTGTGTCTCTGACGTGGCATTTTGGTGACTGAGGCTCCTTCCTTGGCTCAATGGGTGTGTGGGATCAGCAACTGCACCTCTTGCACTTGGCATTGCCCAATTTCCCTTAATGTCCACCCCACTCCTCATTTATAATCATGGAATCACTGAGGTTGGAAAAGCTCTCTCAGATAACCCAGTCCAACCTGTGCCCCATCCCCAACTTGTCCCCCAACCCTGAGTGCCACATCCAGTCCTTCCCTGGACACCTCCAGGGGTGGGAACTCCACCCCCTCCCTGGGCAGCCCCTGCCAGTGCCTGACAACCCTTTCCAGGAAGAAATTCCTCCCCTGGCACAGCTTGGGGCCATTTCCCTTCATCCTGTCCCTGTTCCCTGGGAGCAGAGCCTGATCCCCCACTGGCTCCCCCCTCCTCTCAGTTTGGTTTTGGGTAGTTTAGTTCCCAACTGCAGTTTTGAGACCTCTGTGGACACCTGCACGTCTGGGCAGTTCTGCAGTCCCAGCTCAGGGTCCACAGGACCAGCAGAACTTTGCCAGTTCATTCCATGGGGAAACTGGAACTGCACCAACACCCCCCTGCCCAGCACAGTCCTGCTGGGAAAACACCACAGGGGTTCTTCCAGAAATGCCATACTGATCCTTGACATCCCATTCCAATTTAAGTGCAGCCCTTCCTTTCCCCACCCTGGTCTCCCTAAATTGAACTCCAAACCCGCTGTGCCTGCTCAGCTCCATCCTCAGGGATTAAAGCTCCCTGTGCTCTCTGCAGTCCTGGCTGCTGAGCACAGTGAAAGGTAAGGAAAGCTCTCCAAGGCTGGAGCACTAATAAATATCCCTGGAAATGCTCAGCTTTGCACATCTGTGATGGCACTTCCAGGCAGGACAAGCCAAGCTGCTGCTGCTCCACAACCACAGGCCAAAGCTGGGGGGGTTGGTGGTGGCACTGTTCTGGAGCGATGTGAGTTTGGGGAAGGGGCTTCTGGATGATCCAGATCTGGAATTGAGCCCAGAGAGGGAATGGGAGAGGGCAGCAAAGTGCCAGTCTGTGCCCCAGACAGGGACAGATCTGAGGGCTCCTGGTTGGAGGGGGCGAGGAACTTGTTTGAGGAACTGCGAAAGTTTCCTGCTCTGGAAACTTTCCAGCCCTCTCAGAAGGGAAGAGAAGTTGCTGTGCCTGGACTAAGAACAGGAGCCTTTTGGGATTGCCTGGGATCAGGGAGCCTGCCTGTGATTAGAGCTGGGACTCAGGCTCTGCTCTGACTCCTCCAGGCAGAGTTGGGATCTCAGCCTGGAATCTGCTCCCCAGGACCATCCAGCTGAGGCACTCCAGGGTTGTCCAGGACCCTGGGGATCCCAGGACAGGCAATGAAGTGTGGTGGGAACGCTGCTCCCACTCTGGGAAGACACTGCCAGGCCAACCAGGGTGCCCCCAAGTGCGACCACAGCTCCTGCAGAAACTCCTGTGCACCCCCTGTGCCAGGGGCTCAGGATTTGTGGAACTGCCTGGGCACTCAGTTGTGTTGGGAAGGGGGGAAGAAAGGGAGGGAATGGATAAACAACCCCAAGGAGCACAAACCTGGACACAAATCCCTGCTCTGACCTGTCCCAGGGACTTCAGCCCTTGCTGAGGTCCCCAGCTCGCTGTCCTGCCCCAGCTCTCCCAGGGACAGTGTCCTGACCTCTCCACCCCACTGTTCCCACAGGACTGCAGCTCACAGGAGAGGGCAGACCCAGCTCAGAATTCCTGCCAGAGATCCCTGAGGGTTTGGGCAGCAGCTTTGGTTGGCACAGACAAGCACCTGGAGGAAGTCGGTGAATCCTGGAGCCAGCACTGGCAGAGGGCACCAGAAAATCCCTGGAAGTCATTCCCTGTGCCCACCCCAAGCCCAGAGCCTGGTGTGGCTGCTCAGCCCCCGGGGCTTTGGCAGGAGAGCTCATGTGAGTGAGGATCACAGGACTCAGCTCTCTGGGTCCTCCCCAGCTGCAAAGCACCAGAGAAAAAAAAACAAACACTTCCCTCCCATCTTGCCTTAAAAAAAAAAAAACAACAGTCAAATCTTTTACTAACTCCAAATTTTAGCCAAAGACAAGCATTGTTTCCTCCTGTCCAACAGCCCACCTACTCCTTGTCCTCCACGCTGCCTCACACCTCACAGGGCTTGAAAGCACAGCCCTTTCCCCAAGTTTTGGGGGAAAATGAGGCATCAAGAAGCTTGTTCAATGGTCAAACCATTGCTTAACTCAAAATCCTCTGAGCTTTGCTCGTGCTGCTGATCATTTGGGGAGGGATGGGACCACCCCCATCCCACCTGCCTGCCTGAGGGGCCTCTCTCTGTTTGGGAAACTCCACTCTGTGCTGAGCCCAAAGCACAGCTGGATCCACTGGAATCTTGACAGGGACATCAGGGAGCGATTCCCAGAGAGAAAACGAGACTGAAAACCGTCACCATAACCCTGCAAAACCTGAAAGGTGCCTTGGGTGGGCTGGGGGGCTTGGGAGCCAGGAATTCTATGGGAGCCAGGAATGCCACTGCATCCTCATGTCCAGCCGGTCCCCCTGCCTTCAGGAGCAGCTCCTTGTGCCAGACTCAGCTCTCCGAACACCAAACAGACCTTTCCTGTGGATAAATATCCCTTGCAGCAACAGTTCCATGCGTGGGGGACACTGGAGGGAGAGAGGAAGGTGGTAATTCCCCGTTCCCGGCTGCTCCCTGCCCTGAACCCGACCTGCTCCACAAACGGGAGGAGTTTCTCCCAAAGCTGTGCTGGATTTCTGCTCTCCCTGCCCAACTCCTGGACCTTGTCCAGGCACCGCGGTCCATTCAACACCTTCCCAGGAGGGAGCTGATCAGGGAGGGGAACCCGAAAAACGTGTAAAAAAAAAACCTCACCCCGAAGGAAAAAAAAAAAAAAATAAATCCCTTTGTTCGCAAATCAGAGCACGGAACAGCAAAGCCTTTCAGCGGAGTTGAGTTACCTTAATCTGTGAGACCGCGGGTTTTGGGTGCTCCCGGGATCAGATTCTGCCCCTCTCACGGCTCCTTCCCCCCGCGCGGCACTCCGGGCACGTCCTGGGAGCAGGTTTAGATCCTGGAGCTGGGTTTGTTTTGGGAGTGGGGGGGAGGGGTTGGTGCTCAGGGGATGTTTCTCCCCTCCCGTGACTCGCCGAGCTCTCCCCACAGTGGGTTGGTTTTATAGAAACTCGCGGGGCTCCCCCGAGCGCAGCCCCCGCCACCAATGGGTGGGGAGGGTGGGATGGGAAGAGAGGAGGGAAAAGCGGGAGAAACGCTCCGGGAAGGAGCGAGAACAACAAACAACTAAAGCTGGAGAGGGAGGGCGAGGGCAGGGCTGGCAGGAGCCCCGGGGCTGGGCTGGAGGGGAAGGGACCTGCAGCCCCCCACGAGATTTTTTTTTGGGGGGAAAAAAAGAAGACACCAAAACCTCCCTTCCTGGGGTGTGGAAAACCAGCTGCTGCACCTGGAGCTCTCCAGGAAAGGTTCAGGAGCAAGGTGTGTGCTGGCAGCAAGGCAGGGAGACCCGAGGGGCCCTTCCAGCAGAGAGGACAGAGCAGGAAAGTCTTGGCTGAGGTGCTGGGGAAGGACAAACCACCCTGAGCCTGGTCTGGTGGGGGAAACAGGTCCAGGTGAAGCAGGTCCAGGTGAAGCAGATCCAGGTGAAGCAGATCCAGGTGAAGCAGGGCTGGGAACAGGTTTCCATGCTCCCATCTACAAGAGGTTGCCCCAGTGGCTTTTCCCACCCTAGCTCTGGTTTTATTCTGCTGTGGTTTCTGAGCATCCTGAGCTGCCTGCAGAGCAGGGTCTGGTGACTCAAGGGACACTCCAAGGCCATGGGGTCACACCAGCCCCCCATGAGCCACATGTCCAGTCCAGCCTCTGCTGCTGACCCAAAGCCTTCCCCCTTCTCTCCACCTGCCTGTGAACAGCAGATCACAAGCAGAGCTTCCAGGAGGCTCCTCCTGCCTTTCTCCAAGCTGTAGAAACCTCTAGGGAATTTGGCCAACTCTGTGGATCAAATCTCTCCCAACCTCCTTGGTTCATCTGCTGGGAGAAGGGAATTTCATTCCCTGCCTGGATGTGACCCTGGCCCTGGAATGGGGGTTTGTTTGGGGGTGGCAGCAAAAAAGGCCAAATCACAGGATTATGGATGGCAATGTCTGGAAACATGATCTCCTTCGACCTGATGTGCCTTCACTCTGGGAAGGAGCCTGAACCTTTCCTTTCTGTCCTTATTTTGGGACAAAAGGGGCAAAGATTTGTTCTATCCCTTGGAAGTGTCCAAGGCCAGGTTGGACAGGGCTTGGAGCAACCTGGGCTGGTGGAAGGTGCCCCTGCCCATGGCAGGGGGTGGAATAAGATGGGCTTTAGTGTCCCTTCCAACCCAACCCATCCCATATTTCTCTGATTCTCTGATCTTTGCTACTTATGGGACAACTGTACAAATCCATGGTCAAACACTGGTATATTTATACTTACAGCCCTTTTTCTGTGCAGATCCAGACAAAGGGATGGATTAAATCCCCTCTCATCTCAAGATCTGGCCAGAAATGCCAATGAGAATTGGGCCAGCCTGGCTTTTCTCAGCGCTCAAGGCTTGTAAACAGGGTAGAGATAATTTACATTGCTTGTTTGGCAACTTCCTTCCTTCTTTTTGTGCAAGCAAATGATCTGTGTCTCTCCATCAAATCATTTCCACGATTCCTTGAAGGTTTGATGAGTTAGAGCTGTGGATAACCCAGAAAAAAAAAAAAAAAAGGTGTTTATTTACCCACCCCCTTGTTGGTCAGAGCCGACTCCTCGCTCAGAGGAGCGGAGAACAAAACCTCCTTCAGCCTCTTGTCCCTTCCATCCCAAGCTGGAAAGCCCATCTGAGGGATCTGCCACCCTCCCATCTCTCTGTGGCTTGTCAAGCCTGTTGTGAAGCTGGAGATGTGACAGCACAGGGACAGACGTGTCCCCAACACCTCCTTGCTCCCACCAGCTCGGGTGGCAGAAGCAATGCGAGGTGCTGAGGGGGCTGCTTTCCTTGTTCTGATTTTAAAGCTGAATATTCTACTTGGAACTGTCGCTTTATGGGTTTGGGGTTTTGTTGTTTTTTTTTTTTTGAGGAGGAGAAAGCTGCTTGAGGGTGACATTGCCCATCTCATCTCGGTGTGAGAGCTCCGAGGAAGGACAGCAGTCAGCTCCAAAACACCCCCCTGTTTTGGTCAGTACTGCTCACAGATGTCTCCAGCTTGCAAGCTTGTGTCCCAAAGCTGCCTCTGGACCTCAGCTGAGGCATTTCTGCGCCTTGGTGGGTGCCTGTGCCACCGAGGCTGGACTCCTAGTGCGGGTCAGCGAAGTTCTTTACCAGCTGGAGGCTTTGAAGGGCACCACGAGGTGCTCTCTGCTCACTCAGGTCTGACCAGCAGGTCAGCAAAGAGCCCCCTCAAACAGCTCAGCCCCCAGGGCAGAGGCCACGGCGTGTCCATCCCCTCCTCTAACCCTTTGGCCTCTGGAGGAGGGGGGGGTGGGTGGGTGGTGCTGCAGCTTTTCCTTGGCTCTCTTCCCGAAACAGAGGAGTCCAGGGCAGCCCTGACCCCCCTGGGGAGGCTCCTGCCGCCCTATTCTGGGACAGTCACGTCCCTGCACGTGCCAGGGCCATGAATGGCCCTCTGTGTTCTGCTGGGGACAAAGGATGGCTCCAGCCCCCTCAGGGACCCCCAGGAAAACACTGACCTTGTGCAGCCGGAGCGTCCTTGGCACACGTTTGGTCCCAAGGCTGATGTTGAGTCACTCGAATTATCGGGAGGGAGAAGCAGCTTCTGAAACTGCTCCCAGTCCAACCCAGCAGCAGCAGCAGCAGCTCCAGGGGATCCCTTTTGTCCTTATGTTTTAGAGAGGACATGTCAAATATGTGGAATTTGGCTTTCTGCTGAACACAGGAGGGGGCCTGGAAAGGTTGGATGGTGCTGGGCAACCCCTGAGGAGCCACAGCTCAGGAAAACAAAGACTCCTCCCCGACAGGAGTGAGAGGGCCACTGATATATTGGATTGATTTGCTGCCTGGAGCTCAGATTTGGGTTGGAAATGAGGCATCCACTCAAATCCTGGGGAGAGCACCTGGATGAAATCCTGCCAGTGACCATCACCCCTCCCTCAGCGTCTCCTGCTGATGCTTCAGTCCTGCCTGGAGAGAAAACCAGACAGATCTGTGTTGAAATGAAACCCCACAGCACTGTCACACCCCAAGGAAGAGTAGGTGGCTTTTGCTTTTAGCTTTGGGAAGGATGAGCTCCCAAAACTTGCCTCTGCAGCTGAAATTCCGTGGCTTCACTTTCTTTTCTGTGCAGGAAGTGTGGAAAAATCACATCTTCACACTGAGTGCAGCTGTCTGAGAACCTCAGTCAGCTCTTGGATTTGTCCAGTGCTCCTCCTCTTACATACTTTTGTTCCTCTCAGCACAGAGAGGTTGTGAATTCCCCCTCCCTGGAAGTGTTCGAGGCCAGGTTGGATGGGGCTTGGAACAACCTGGGATAGTGGGAGGTGTCCCTGCCCGTGGCAGGGGGTTGGATGAGATGAGCTTTGGGTTCCCTTCCCAATCCAAACCATTCCATGGGGCTGTTTGTGCACTCTGGGACTGTCTTTGACAGTCTTGAGGTCCTGCACTCCCAGTTTGACCTACTCATAGGAAGGAGTTCTCCAGAGCTCTGAGCTGGGGGAATTTTTTGGCCCTTCATCATAAGCTCTGCTGCTCATTTAAGCTGCAAGCCCAAAGTGAAGCCAAATCCCATGATTTGTGGCACAGCAAGAACCCAGTTTCCCTGGAGAGACCAGCAGATCCCTGTGGTCAGGAGGGAGGCTCAGCTCAGGGTGTCCAGCCCTCGTGGCTTTGCCACCTGTGGGAACATGCTGATGGCTTCCAAGTCAAAGCCACTGGAACAGCAGCCCTTAAAGGACTGGCAAAGAACTGGGCTGAGCCTGTGGATGGATAAGTGTGGAAGTGTCCCCCAAAGAGCCAGCTGTGCTCTGGTTTGCTGTGTGTGGTCATAGGAGAGGAAGCAGATTGGTCAGGCGTGGTCACAGA
>NW_020955576.1:444903-478315 GCF_003031625.1 Empidonax traillii
CATGCTGATGGCTTCCAAGTCAAAGCCACTGGAACAGCAGCCCTTAAAGGACTGGCAAAGAACTGGGCTGAGCCTGTGGATGGATAAGTGTGGAAGTGTCCCCCAAAGAGCCAGCTGTGCTCTGGTTTGCTGTGTGTGGTCATAGGAGAGGAAGCAGATTGGTCAGGCGTGGTCACAGAGCAGAGAAACATCTGGAAGAATCATTTGGGAAGTTCACCTTCAAACTCCCTCTCCCCCCCCAACAGCTGGGTACGTGCACCCTCCCTCACCCTGTGAAGAGTCCCAGTTTCCTGAGCTTGGCCACCAGGATGGGGCAGGTCTGGAGGGGCTGGATGAGGAGCAGCTGAGGGCACTTGGTTTGTTCATCTTGGAGAGGAGGAGACTGAAGGGAGAGACCTCGTTGGGGTCCTCAACATCCTCAAGGAGGGGCAGCAAAGGGGCAGCTCCAACCTCTGTGAGCAGGGACAGCCCCCAGGGAATGGCTGGAGCTGTGTCAGGGCAGGCTCAGGGTGGATCTCAGGGAAAGGTTCTTCCCCCAGAGGGTGGTTGGCACTGAACAGGCTCCCCAGGGCAGTGGGCACAGCCCCAAGGCTGCCAGAGCTGCAGGAGGGTTTGGACAACACTCTCAAAGACTTGTTGGGGTGTCCTGGGTAGGGCCAGGGGTTGGACTGGATGATCCCTGTGAGTCCCTCCCAACTCAGGAGATTCTGTGATTCCGTGAGTCTGTGCTATCCCAAAAGCAGGGAGTGGGCTTGGAAACGCTGGGCAGTAAAGCAGGGATGTCTGGGAGGAGAGGATATTCATGGAGGCATCACACACACACATCACACTCCTCTGGGACCTGCACAGGAAAAATTGGAGACAGTCCCTCAGGAATTCAAGCAGGTACGACATTACAGAGAAGAGACTGCTGGGGACCTGCAGGGCCCAACCCTTTGGGAATATGCTTTTCCAGGCTCGTCAGCTGGCAAATCCTCCTCCTTTCTCGAGGGCTGTTGTTATCTGACTGAAATGCCTGGTGTATTTTTACCCTGGGATCCTCTGGGAAGGCTTGGGTTTAGTTCTAGGGCTCTGGGAATGCTGACTTTGAACGCTCAGAAACTGCCTCCCAGCCTGGCGCCTTCCCTGGCACCATTTAAATTAAATAAATAGATAATTGTGCCCGCATTTCCACTCCTATTCCCTCAGTCTTGCTGCCAGCATTCCCTTTGCCCTGCCTCTTTTGCAGGAGAGCTCTGGAGTCCTGGAGAACAGCTCTGGCACCTTTCCAGGGATGCTTTTTTCTGCAGCAAATGTTTTCATTCATGTCAAGCTCTCTGATGCTGCTGATCTCTGAACTTTGTCTTATCCTTTACCCCCTCCAGGCCGACATCCCTCTGTTTTAACCCCTGTTTTAACCAACCAACCCAGCAATGAAGAGTAAATGTGGTGCCAAGACCTATCCTGCCTCCTGCTCCTTTCCTTTCCTATGGAGGTGCTGGGTCTGCAGGCTCAGAGATGCTCTTTGGATGAGTCAGGGAAATGCCCCCTTGGCTTGGGAAAACCTTGAAGCAGTGGGATGAACCCCCCCCCATACCCCCCATATTGCTGTCCCCGATCCCCACCCTGACCTGCACCAGCCCAAGAGGAATTCCAGCGAATATTCCTTGGATCCCACCACTACAGACCTCCAGCGGCTCCAGGCTGGATCCCACCAAAGTGCTGATAATTCTCGTCTGTGAAGAGCCGGAAAACAGTGATTAATTCAGGACCTGTGCCTGCCCCTGTGCCTTTGGAGCCACATCCCTGCCCTACAGCTGGGCTGGGTGAGGAGAGGAACAGGCACACGGACCTCTCCCTGCCACGGAGGAGGGGACATCTTGGAGAGAGGAAGGCAGCCAGATCCCTGCTGTTCCCACGAGCCCGCGCTGACCCCGCGCTCCAAGTCCTTTTGCTCAGAACTTTCTTATCAGCCGGGGCCAAACGGACTCCAGTCGTTCTGAGGGTGATGGGGCTTTGACAGCCCCGACTTCTGAGGCCCAGGGAGCCCCCTCTGAGAGCAGCCCCGGGCCCAGGGGACACTGCCCTGCTGCTGCTCTTTGAAGGTTGGACGTCCTGTCCCCGTGTCACGTCTGAGGTCTGAGGGTTTGACGTCGGATGCGTCGGGGCTCGCCACGAGCAGGAGCCTCTCGTCGCCTTCAGATGGCAAAACATCCGAGTTTGGGATCACTGGATCCCCTCCTGGGTGCAGGGAGCCTTTGAGGAAGTCCCAGAAGCTGTGGACATCTCCCTGTTCCAAAGGTGTTGCTGAAATCAGTGTGGGGGTAGGAGGCTGATCCTGACCTTGGTGGAAAGAAAGACGTGGAATCACGGAATCCCAGAATTGCTAAGGCTGGAAAAGACCTTTACAATCATCAAGTCCAACTGTCAACCAGCACCATGCCACTAAATCATGTCCTGAGCCCCAGAGTGAAATTTAGTGCCTTAGCAACAAAACGCTATTTTTTCCCAATGGTTTCATCTGCATTTTATGCCCCACAGGGTGCATTTCCCTGAGCAGTTTTGGGAAGTTCTCACACCAACCCCTGTTAGAAGCACTGATGCCATTAGCTAATGAGGCTGCTTGATGATGGGCTGCTGGTCTGGCAGCAGAGCTGAGATTAAAATTGGAAATATGACACTAATTTCTCTTTATCAGCTCTTTGACTGAATTCTAAACATTGTGGGGTTTAAAACTGACAATGTTTAAGGCCCTCACAGAGCTGAGAAAACTCTCCAGCCTTGGGGAATTGTTATAACCTTTAAATAACTAGTTGCTTACATGCACATAGAGATATCTCTCTCTATATATATCTACATCTATATGTGTGTGTGTATAATTGATAACAATGGTTTTAATTGGATAGAAAATGGAAGTGGATTTGTTTTGGTTTGGGGCTTTTGTTTTTGTTTTTGTTTTTCTTGTGTCTGGTTGCTGTTTATTATCTTCATTTATTTTTGGGGACCTGTTTCACTGAAGTGGTTCAGCTCAAGGACTGGGAACGTTTTGACTTCAGGCACAAAGTCAGCAAAAAAAAGCTGAAGCAAATCCAAGCACTGTTGGGACAGAGGTAGATCCAGGCACTTCTTGTGGAACCCACAAAGAACCTGTGGAGACCCCCAGGCCCTCCTGTGGTGTTCCCATCTCCTGGGAACTGGGAAGGGACTGGTGCAAATCCTCGTCGGCTTTGGCAGGAGCTCCCGGAGCTCAGGGGTGACTCCTCTGGATCGTTTCCCGCCTCCCGTTCCCTCGTTCTGCTTAACAAGCTTCTGAGAAAAGTTTGGACAAAGTGGGTTGTTGCTCCTGAAATAATTGCAGATGATTACAGAGAGATTAATGGCCCCTTCTGGAAGAGCCACCAACGAGGGCTTGGCCGTCTTCAAGTACCATTGACCTTTCCAGGAAACGGGAATGAGGGATCACAGCAAGGGGAGGGGGTGGGTAAACAGTGTGGAATTCAGAGTTTTCAGAGTTTTGGGGAGAGCAGGACTGCTGTGATTCCCCACATTCACCCCCCTCCCTGCAGACCAGCAGAGTCAGTTGGCTGCTCACCGGCAGGGAAGTTGGGAAGGGGAAGGTGGAAAATGCCTCGTAGGCAGTGGAAAAAAGCACTGGGAGTAAGAGGAGGCAGAGGAAGATACTATGGGGGCACCACCTCCCTGATATCAGAGAGAGGGCACTTCCTTCCCGTGGTTTGGGCTCTGGTTATCCCTGGGGAAGGTGAGGGGAAGCCAAAGGTACAGCGAGGAACTCAAGGCTGCCTCACTTTGGGATCTGCCGATGGCTGATCACTTGCACAACTCGGTGACCAGCCCAGGGATGCTCCACAAACAACCAGGATTTCATACAGGAGTGGCAAACTTCCAACTGGGCCATACAAACTCACCCCCTGAGCCTGGGAGAAAAACAGGTTCATGGATGCCCTCAAAGAAAATCGAGGAATGCCTGTCCCTGGAAGTCCCCACTGCAGCAGCCCTCAGTTCCCTTCCTGGAGAGAATTCCAGGAACCTCCCAGCCCACCTAAGCTATCCTGTGTCCCCCACTCCTGGGGGAGAGGGGTTATTCCCACTGGAGTGGCCAAATCCTCAGTACTGCCTTCACAAAGCTGAGGGAGAGCATCCAGGGGAGGGACACGAGGATGGGGAAGGGGCTGGAGGGGCTGGATGAGGAGCAGCCGAGGGGATTTGGCTTGTTCAGCCCAGAGAAGATTCAGGTCAGACCTCACTGGGGTCTCAACATCCTCAAGAGGGGCAGCTTTGGGTTCTTCTCTCTGTGAGCAGGGACAGCCCCCAGGGAATGGCTGGAGCTGTGCCAGGGCAGGCTCAGGGTGGATCTCAGGGAAAGGTTCTTCCCCCAGAGGGTGGTTGGCACTGAACAGGCTCCCCAGGGCAGTGGGCACAGCCCCAAGGCTGCCAGAGCTCCAGGAGGGTTTGGACAACACTCTGAGGGACAGGGGGG
Organism: Empidonax traillii; assembly: GCF_003031625.1. NCBI lineage: Eukaryota > Metazoa > Chordata > Aves > Passeriformes > Tyrannidae > Empidonax > Empidonax traillii. The sequence continues at coordinate 449,381 of NW_020955576.1, forward strand.
GATTGTTGGGGTGTCTGGGCAGGGCCAGGGGTTGGACTGGATGATCCTTGTGGGTCCCTCCCAACTCAGGAGATTCTGTGAGTCTGTGCTGGAGTGGAGTCACCAGGAAAATCCCCCCCCCCCCCCCAGATTCCAGGGACAGTCAGGTGACAGGGGCATCCAGGGGGGCTCAGAGGAGATTTTCATCCCACGGGAGTGGAGCTGGATGAGACTGCAGCGAGAAGGGGAAAAAAAAAAATCACCAGAAAGAGGAGCTGCCCTGTAAATCGAGGATGGCCTGGGGACAGTCACGGGTGTTAGGGCTGACTGGTCTCATGTGAGGGGCTCAAAGGGGGCTCTGTGGGAGCACACACTGGCCCTCTGTGGAGGCTGCACGTCCCAGCAGAGCTGCTGGGTCACAAGCAGCACATGTGACTGGGGGCTGCTACCCCACCATGGCCAATCCATCTGGGTGGTGGAGATGAGGAAGGGAAGCCTCTCCCTCCTCCATCAGCTCCCACAAGCAGGAGATGTAGAGAGGGGAATGGAAATGGGTCCTTTTCTTAGAGGGCTTCATGTTCAAAGTACTCCCAGTGTCCCATCCCAGGCTTCTGAAAGGTTTCCTGGGGAGCTCTGGGTGCTCCTGCTGTGCAGGGTGGGGTTCCTGCTGCTGTGGGCTGATGAGGAGAGGGATTTTCTTGTGGACACTTCTCCTTTGTCACCCTCAGCCCTCCTTTGGGATTTAAGTTGGGAAAGCACCCAGGAGGGTCCAGCCCCTGGGGGTGAAGGACCTGGCTCAGGGAGCTGGGATGTCATGGGAGTCAGAGAGCAGAAGGTGAAAGAAGGTGTCTTGGTGTTCTGATAAAAAGCTGTTGGAGAAATCACCCCTTCCTACACCAAGCCAGGAGCTTCAGGCAGGGGGAAAAGCACCTGGAGCTTTCCAGACTCTCCTCTGTGTCCTTCACCGTCAGTCTCCTCTGCTCTTCCTCCCCTGTAAGGAATCTCCCACACCAGGGAATTCCAGAAGGCACCAAGTCCATCCCCTTGTCCCCATCCCTTTGTCCCCTCCCACCATCAGCTCTACTGGTCCTCCCTGGCAGGGATTTGACCATCTTCTTACAACTCACGGTGCTGAGCACGTCCTGGCACCCAGAGGCTGCATCCAGCTGCTTCCCAAGCCTTTGCATCCCAAGTTTTTCCTCCAAGAGGGGGCAGCTCAGGCGAGCAGTGTCTCTGTCCTGGAGCAGTTTGCCCCAGAGCCCGATTTACCACCTGCCAGGGAGGCAGGATGGAGCCCTTGAAGGTCCCAGAGGGAGATGCCCTCTCCTTAGGGTTAGGCAAAATCCAACAGGAGAGGATCCAGATCCCACAGCCAGGGGTTTGTTCCCCATCCTGTGCAGTCCGGTGTGACCAACCTGTCATCCCAGCCATGGAGGTGGGGTTGGCACTGACCAGGAATCCTCCTCGGCTGGTGGATCAGTCAGAGCTTTCCCTGGGATGTGCCTGCTGTTCCTGGATATCCCATGGATATGTTTACCACGGCCATCACCTCTTTTTGGGTAACTAATTAAGATCCCAACCCCCTGCCTGCTAATTAACGGGGGGGCTCTGAGGACACCCCCCAGCTCTTCCCACTTGACGAGGGGACAGCAAGAGTAGAACAACAATTCCAAAAAAAACCCCCAAGAACCTCATTCCCCCTCCCAAACTTGGATGGGACAGTGGCATTCCCAAAGGCTGAGCTGGGTCCTGCCTGTTTATTTGACACCAAAAGCCAAAAGGCTCCCGCCGGTTACTTGAAAGGAAAGTTTGTTGCTGTGTTGCGCTAATTAAGAGGCTCTGAGAGGCACCCAGAACCCATCTCTGGGGCCTGGAGTCTTGCAGGAACATGGAAAGGTTAATTGAAGGCAATGGGAAAAGGAGAATCCCAGCTTTAACCTCCTTGGGCTGCCCTTGTTATGCTGACAACCCGGTGCAGGCAGATTTAATGACTCCTCATTACCCTGCTACCTAATTAACCTTCTGCCCCTGAGCACGGAGAGACCAAGAAAGAACTTCCCTGCCCAGGAAGCCCCTCTGCCAGCAGCCCCCAGGGTTGGAGGGGACACCTCCAGCCCTGCCAGGCTCAAATCCCTGCCTGGCTTCCAGATAATTCCCGCTAAACAGAGGAAAAGTGCAGTGCTTGGGTGGCTCCGTGGTGGGGGATGAAGGGAATCTGTTTGTCCAAGTGCAGGGATGGGAGCAGGGTGGGAGCAGGGAGAGAGCTGGTGCTGGAACAGGTAAGACTCCAACTGGAAAGGATAATCCAGGGATGGGTGAGGGGACCAGAGAGATGGTCCAGCTGCAGAGCTGCCCCCCCTGCACCCACAGGAATGACCCTCTGGCAGCTGCCACAGGATGGGAAGGGACCTCAGTGGGTCATCTGGTCCAACCTCCCTGCTCAGGCAGGGTCAGCAACTGGAGCTGTCACTCCAGATGTCTGGAACTGTCCGGTAGGGAACAGGCAAATCCCAGTTCTCCCAGTTAACCGAGTGAAAACGTTACCTGTTCCTTTTGCTGGATCAGCTTCTGTTTTCCTTCCCACCTTAAATGCTGCTTGCAGGTGAAATGAAGGGCTGTCCCCTTGATTTCACCTCCAGAAGGCTGGAGAGGGACTTTTCCTGAGGGCATGGAGTGACAGGACAAGGGGGGATGGCCCTAAGCTGAAGGAGGGCAAGGATAGATGGGATATTGGGAAGAAATCCTTCCCTGTGAGGGCGGGCAGGCCCTGGCACAGGTTGCCCAGAGAAGCTGTGGCTGCCCCATCCCTGGAAGTGTCCAGAGCCAGGTTGGATGGGACTTGGAGCAAGCTGGGATAGTGGAAGGTGTCCCTGCCCGTGGCAGGGGGTGAACAAGATAAGCTTTAAGGTCCCTTCCAACCCAAACCATTCCACGATTCTATTATTCTGTGATTCTGTGACCCCAACTTCCAGCAGAGCTGGTAGGACCTGGCCCTGCCTCCCTCCAAGGGGGGACACTCCTGCCACGTGGGAGAGAGCTGAGCCACCAAACTTGAGGCCCCTCAGCGTCCTTATGGCTTCTGTCCCAGGGATTACAGGTTTGTTTCCCGGTGTCCCAGCCCGTGACAAGTCCCCATGTGCCAAGTGTGGACAAGGAGCAAAGACACCGCGCCCACCGTCTCCAGTGGGAGTGACACACGCCTTGGTTCCCAGGAGTTCCATTTCTAGGAGCATCTGGGCAACCATGGGGGCAAAATCTGGGCAGAGGAGAGAGCAAAGCACAGCCACGTGACGGGAGAGAAATGCAGAGGGCAGGAGTGGAGGGAGACAAAGTCACCCCAAGCCCCCCTGGGAAGTGCAATGGTCTGCGAAGGCTTATCTCGGCTTTTGATGTGTCAGTGAACCACAGAGAAGAAAGGACTTTCTGGAATTCACTCTCCAGGACATTTAACTCGTGTCTAAGCTGCCAGTTTGCTCACATCCTGCCTGTCCACACGCAGAGATATGGGGTCATTGGCACTGGGAGCCCCAGTGGGCTGTGTGTGTGTTGGACCCGGCCCACGGGGTGCGTGACAAGGGGGGTGCAACAACAATTCCTGCCTCGCTCCTCTCTCCCTTCTTGGGAACTGTCAGTGGTGTTGCTGCTGGACAGTGAGGGAGGGACTCCCAGGGCCAACTGTTTGGGGTGGAGGGGTGGTGGCTATAAACTAAAGGGGACAAGGAGGCTGCAGGAGTTTGGAACTGGGAGGTGGGTGTAGGGTCCATCCCAGGGGTGGAGAACAATCACACATCCTCGGATTCCTCATGCAACTTGGGCCCATTTTTTTTCCCCTTCTGTCAGACAATGTGAATTTTTCATGGAATGGTAGAGTGGTTTGGGTTGGAAGGGACCTTAAAGGCCAACTAATCCAATCCCCCTGCCATGGGCAGGGACACCTTCCACCAGCCCCGGTTGCTCCAAACCCCATCCAACCTGGCCTTGGACACTCCCAGGGATCCAGGGGCAGCCACAGCTTCTCTGGGCAACCTGTGCCTCCCAGGGAAGGATTCCTTCCTTTCCTTATTCTCCCAGCAAGGTGAGACATCCAAGTCCTGACTGCAGCTTGTTCCCTGTGCCCTGCAGTCGGTCCCAGGTGAGAGGGATCACATCCCTTCCTTCATTTCCACTGGAGTGGAGATTGAGTTCCCTGGACTCCAAACCAGGACCAGGCATGACCAGAGGGCTGCAGGGAAGGAAATGCTGCAGGTTCTGTCCCAAACTCAGCCAAGAGAAGAGGCAGTGCCAACCCTGTCCCCTGCCACGGACAAACTGAGGCACCACAGGGGTTGTGTTTCCAGGCCAAACAAAGCTGAACTGCAGCTTCTGGGGGTGAACTCTGTTGAACTCTCAAAATTTGGGGACACTGGGATGAATCCATGGTTTTATCTGTGCTCCAGAACTGCAGGTTCTGCCTGAGCCTATTCTACCAAATCCCAGACTGGTTTGGATTGGGAGGGACCTTAAGGATCATCTCATCCCAACCTGGTGCCAAGGGCAGGGACACCTTCCTGGTGGACCACTAGAGCAGTCCTGAGGTTAATAAATATTTCTGGGTGCCAGGAGTGCCAGGCCAAAGTGGAGCACGTGGGAAGACTCCTCCTCTCCCTTTCCCATGGAGCTGCAAGAGCTGCTCTGTGATTGTGTGGTGGGAGCTGGATTGACAGCGGTGCCAGGAGCCCTGCCCTCCCCCCTCAGGAAGTGGGATGCTGCTGAAGCTATTTTGGGACAGCTGCTGCTTGTTTTGGCCCTGGCTGGGCTACTTTGGTCGTCACCTCGCTCAGGTGGTTATTTTTGGTCTGCCCAGGATTGGATTTCCTGAAGGGAAAAAGGATGTAGAAGGGAAGGAAGACTTCACTTGGTGTTCCTGATCCCAAAAGTGATCCCTGGGTGCTTCTGGGCCTTTTCCAGGGGCAGTGCTGGGTTCATGGTTGACCACCAGGATCTTCATCAGTATTATCAGGGTGGGGCACCTGGACCACTGAGTTACAAACCCAGATATGGGTTTGGAGCAGCTCTGCTGGGAGATCCTGAAGCTGTCCCAGGCCTCCAGTGCAGAGGGGGAAGGTCTGCAATCCTGTGTGCTACCAAAACATTTTCCAGCCTGAGGAGATCCTGTGCTCCAAGGAAGTGTGGCCAGGGAAGGGAACGGAGCTGGGGATGGGTCTGGAGCAGCAGGAGCAGCTGAGGGAGCTGGGGGGGGCTCAGCCTGGAGAAAAGGAGGCTCAAGGAGGACCTTCTGGCTCTGCAAATCCCTGGCAGGAGGGAACAGCCAGGGAGGGGTCGGGCTCTGCTCCCGGGGAATAAGGGACAGGAGGAGAGAGAACGGCCTCCAGCTGTGCCAGGGGAGGTTTAGGTGGGATATTGGGAAAATTTCATCATGGAAAGGGCTGGTCAGCCCTGGCACAGCTGCCCAGGGCAGGGGTGGAATCCCCCTCCCTGTGGGGATTAAAAAGCCGTGTGGAGGTGGCACTTGGGGACACGGGTCAGCGGTGGCCTTGGCGGTGCTGGGGACGGGTTGGACTCGATGGTCTTAAAGGTCTTTTCCAACCCAAGCGTTCTGCGATCCCACGATCCCAGCTCCTGCTGTTGGCCAGGAGATGGTGCTGGTAGGAAGGTGATGGAGGACCTCGCTGCTCTCCGCTCCTGCCGGCAGAGGAGGGATGAGAGATTACATTTCCTTCCCCCTCCTCCTTCCTCTAAGAATAACTCGGCACTTTTAATGGGCCCGGTTCCCCCACGCAGGACCCACCGAGTTATTTATTGCATCCAGTGGGTTTACTGAGAGCTAAACGGCAGTAACTCGAAACCTGGGAGGCTCAGGCAGCTTCTGGGCAGAGGGTTCTCTGGGCAACTAATGGAAGCATAACCCTGATTGATAATGGTTTTAAGCTTATTTATTTTTCCCCAGGATCCTTCTCATAACATCCTGCTGAACGGCTGGGCCGAGCCACAGTGGGGTAACTCTGGGGATTCCCCCCAAAAGTAGGAAAGAGGGGGACACACCCCATCGTGGGGAAGATCTTTTTTGGGGTAGAGATGTCCTTCTTGCAAGAGCTGGGGAAATGCTGGGGTTGGTCCTTTCTGCTGCAGTTTTGGGCAGGCACTGCCCTGCTGGTGGCAAATCTACCCCCTGCAGTGGGTTGTGGAGCTGCACTGGCATCTCTGGGCCCTCCAGTTGCTGCTGCTCCCTGATTGTCCTGCCCACACCGTCTGGCAGAGCCCATGGCGATCCACCACACCCTGCTGGGGTAGGGGGATAACCTGCCCTGTGCCAAGGAAAGGAGCAGGGAAGCCACGGGCTGTCACAGCGAGGGCTCCTTTCCTTCTCCCATCCATCACAAATGTGGGCATTCCATCATGGAATCGTGGAACTGTGTTGGAAGAGACTTAGAGCCCATCCAGTTCCATTCCCTGCCATGGGCAGGGACACCTTCCTCTATCCCAGGTTGCTCCAAGCCCCGTCCAACCTGGCCTGGAACACTCCCAGGGATCCAGGGGCAGCCACAGCTTCTCTGGGCAACCTGTGCCAGGGCCTGCCCACCCTCACCATAAAAAAGGCTTCTTCCTCATATCTACCATAAATCCATCCTCTTTTAGTTTCAAATCATCACCCCAGCTAAAAGTGTGTGGATGAGGGCCTGTTGGGAGTCAGACTTTTCCCAGGATCATGGAGAAGTGGCTTTGGGATTCCAGGCCTCAGCTCTGGGAAGCAGAGCCGTGGTGTTGGAGGTAAAAAGGCTGAGCTAAGCCAAACCTGGTTTATGGCCCTGCCTATCCAAAAACCCTCACGAGGGCCAAGGGCTTCTTTCCAGCCTGGGTAATGCCAACTTTTGGGACTGTGCACCCACGCTGGGAATTGGGAGTGCAGGGGCTGAGGGGGTCTGACCTCTCTGGAAGAGTGTTCTGGGGTGGGAAGGGAACAGCTAGAATTCATTTTGAGCTCACCAGAGAATTAAATCATTCTCCTGCAGGATGAGGGTTGATGGTTCTGGCTCTCCAAGCCACCAGCACCCGGCAGGTGAGCAGGTGGGAGGGACACACCAAGGGGAACCAGTAGAGAGGAGATTGTCCCTACACATGTCTCGGGGCCAGGGGGGGCTCCTGCAGCACCACTGTCCCCTCTGGAAGGGGGGGATACTCAGTTTGGACATCCTTTCAGCTGCAAACCATCCCCACTGGGATCCCTGGGCCTATTATAGCCTGATTAAATATTAAAACAATTCATTTTGTACTTAAACTGTTCCGAAGGCTCCTGCTGACGAGGACTTTGAAGTCTGCGGCAAAAGGCTTCGCTCTGGATTTCTCCCCACTCCATCCCTTCCATCCCCACCTTTCCCCAGCCTGGGAGGGAGGCACAGGGGAGTCCTGCCCAGGTCTGGCTCTCCGAGGGGCTGGAATCTGGCTCTCCCAGGGGCTGGGGGCTGGCTTGAGAGGGTGGAGGCTGTTTTGGTCTCTGTGTGGGCACCTTGCTGGTGCAAGGAGGAAAGCTGTGAGTGCTGCTTCCAGGGAAAAGGAGAGACGTCAGAGAGAGATGAACACCTGCCTAGATGTGGCTGCTAAGAGGAGAGGGACCTTCACCTGGTCCTGCTGGTGCCCTGGGAGCCACCAGGAGCTGGGGACAACCTGCTTTCGTGGCAGGGAGGTTCACACTGGCTTTCCTGTGCTGCTCCCTCCAGGCACCTGGAGGCTGAAGCCACCCCAGGCATCATTTGCTACTGTCAGGACCTGAATCTGTAGCACCCTAAACCCGTGTTTGAGGCCTGGGTGCCCCCCAGCACAGGGTGTCCTGCCCCTCACTGCTGTGGGTGCCAAGGGTGTCCCCAGGTGAGTTCAGGGCCCTTGGGGAAGGCAGGATGGAACGTGGGCACCTGGTACTCCAGCAAAACACCTGATTCTGCCCCAGAAATCAGAGATGGAGACATGGAAGAGGCTCCCAGGTAACAGGAGGCTCCGTGATGGTCCCTTTGGGGTGGGGAGTTGACCGAAGGAAGGGGAGCACAACTGGGAACGAGGGTTTGCTCATGCTCTGCTCCACGAGGTCCAGGGTGGCACCCCCACCCCTGGAAGGCTGTTTGAGCCCCCTGAGGGCTTAAATTTCCTGCTGCCTGTTTGTCTGCCTGCTCCCAGCTCAGGAGCCCGATGGCAGAGGGGCAGGAGGACCTGGAGCTCCTCCGGCCGCTGCACGTGAAGGAAAAAGGTGAGCGGCGAATATTCCTCCTGCCCAGCTGGATGCAGCTCCCTTCCCTCTTTCCTTCCCCCCTCCTGCAGCCCCATCTTTTAACATCTGTTGTATGAGGAATCCAGCAAACTCTCAGCAGAGCTCATTACTCAGGGCCCACTGCTCTGAACGGGGCCGAAAGGTCCTGCACGTAATGATTGGGAGGTGATTTGTATTTAAGGCCTCGGCTTTCAGATGCTGGGAGGGGGAGGAGGGGAAATTAAATGAAAGCTGGTGGGGAAGGGAAGGGAAGGAGAGAGCTCTGGATAGAGGGAGAGGACTAGGATTTCTCCTGCTCCAGAAGTGTTTCATCTCACCTGTAAATACCTAAAAATAAATATAACTGGATGCTGCGGGCTTGTGGCAGGAAAAAAAAAAACAAACAAGGGGATGGCTCCTGCTCCTCTTCCAGCTGGTGTCAGAGCCCAGGACCACCAGTGCTGTCAGGGTCAGGCACCAGCCTTTGGCTTCTGGAAGCCAGACTGTACTCAGAAAGTCCCTTTTGCACTTGAAGTTTAATATCCAAAGTCTGTTTTTAACCTCGACCTGAAGTCGCGCCTGGCTGCAGATGCGCAGAGGGGGGATCCTGCTGGGCAGCCTGAGGAACGCTGGGATGCTGATGCTCTTCCCGAGGCCCTAACGAGCTCCCGGCACGGCAGCAATCCCTGGAGGGGGGCAGATGGCCCATTAGGCCGAGCATTTAGGGCCGGGCAGGGAATTCTCCTCAGCCCGGTCAGTGCAGATCCCAGAATCCGCTCGGATTGGGCTCCCTGCTCCAGAGCGATCGAGTCAGGCCACGGCAGGGGAATGAAAGGCAGAAATCGATAGCCTGGGAAGATCTGATGCTTTTCCGCCTGCCCTTCATGTATTCCCGGCTCTGTGCAGCGAGCAGAGAAGTTTTAGGAGCCTCCACAAAAGTCTGGTGTTTAACCCTTGCGCGTTCCCTCTCCCGGTCCAGTTTGCTCTCCCAGGCTGTGTTTCCTGCAGAGCATCACTTTGTTCCCCCCCCCTTCCAAAAAAAAAAAAAAAAAAAAAAGACATGGAGATCTGTGCCCGGCTCCCTTGTAGAGAGGTAAGTCTAAGAAAATTAGTTTTTCTTAATCTAGTGCCCTCTCAAACAGGAACCGACTCCCGTTGTCCCAAAATTCCCTTCGAGGTTAAAGCCACGGGGAGGGCAAAGGGCTGGGAAAGGTGATAACTCCCTAACGTTGACACACCCAGTACCCAAATACCTTTTCTTCAAATCCCTTGGGGGAAAACCCTCTCTTCTGCTGATTTTGGGATGACGACAACCAGCACTTTTGTTCTTCCTACCCCCGCGTTGCTCCCACGCGTCCGTGGCTGGAGCGGGATCTGCAGCTGTGGGGGGAGATGTCCCTTCCTCCCTTCCCTCTCTCCCTCCCTCCCTCCCTTCTCCCTCCCTCCCGGAGCAGATGGCTGGGGCTGGGGGTAGCTGCCCACCCCTGCAAGAGCAGGGAGAGCAGGGTTTTCCCTTCAGGATCTGGGATTAAACCTCTGGAGCTCTGGATGCTCCTGGGGCTGTGGGAGGATTCCTGCTCCCAGCGATTCCTGCTCAGCTGGGAATTCCCTGAGGAGGTGGAGGTGTAGGTGTTTCACACCGTGGGTTTCCCAGTAAGGATCACCCCCTGGGGATTCCTGTGGGATGCTGGAGCCCCCTCCTGAGGGCTGGCAGGTTGGGAAGTGGTTCCAGCTTTGGAGAGAGGTGGGGAATGGGTTCCTGGCCCCAGGGGAGCACGAGGGGTCAGCTCAAGGCTGCCCATGTGGCTGCCCCGCTGAGAAGGTGCTGGAGAAGAGGGAAGGCTCCAGAGGAAAATTTAGGAATGCTGCCTCACAGGCTGGTGCCACCAACCAGGGCTGGCTCAGAGCTTACTTAGGAGCCTCCTTGTCCCTTCTCAAAGCCTCACCTGCACGGGACAGGAGCTATTCCCTGCTCCAGGGGCATGGAGCAAGCACTGCCTGCTCGGTCAAGCTCTCCTTCCCTGTCCCCAGGCAGGGTGAGCAGCCTGACCCCTTCCCTGCTGGGTGTCCCTGCTAGAGACCCCCCCCTGGAGGTCTCCCTGTGGGTCACAGTGGGGAAAAAAAAAAAGGAATGGGGTTGGGGCTTCCAGCAAGGGGAGCTCAGGGTGGTGAACTTGGACCTTGACCTTGGAATTCCGGGTGCAAGCCAGTTGGAGATGGAGAAAAATTCCACAGGGCACCTGGAAGGGGAGGTGGATGGCTTTAAAATGGTTTCTGATAACACTGATTGCCCTCAACTTCTGGAAAAATTATTAGCTGATATGTAAAAATAATGTTACTGATGACAATGACGATGAAGGTGACGGTGATGATTAAGACCCAGGGGATGTACAAAGCATTCCATCAGTAGAAACATCTTCCTGGGAACCAAAACCAGCGGCAAACCATATATTGCAGAGCTCCACAAGAACAGCTGGAAGGAGCCCTAAATATTTATTATTAATGCCAAAGCTGTTTATTTTTTCCATATTAAATAGGTCATATATCTCATCTATCAGTGCTGGGCTGGAGGAGGATTTTGCTGCTGAGCTCTGAGCAGAGAGTGGGAACACAGGAGGTCCTGCTTGGGCTGGGCGAGCTGGGATCATATCCAAAATTCCAGCCTCTGGATTTGCAGGAGGGCTGGAAGATTCCTTCATGTGTGGCTGCTTCTGACACCTCCCAGGACGGGGTCTGGAAATACAACCAGGAGGGCTGCTCAGAGTGCGGGATGCAGGTCCAAGCCTCAGCCCATCCAGGGATTCCCTGTGTCAGGATGGATAAACCACTTAAACCCTCGACTGGGCTCGAGTCTAGAAGTGGGATTGCACCAACCGACCCTTTGGGATCCTCAGGGATCCAGGGGAGGCACATGGTGACAGCAAATGCTCTTTTCCCCCTTCAGAGACGTCATTAAGCAAATATCTACAAAGCTTCCCGAGCTTCAGGGCCTCAAATCCCGAAGTTTGCTGGATGCTTAAGTGCATCAGGACCTCATTGCTGCCAAGTTCAGGTGTCGGGGGGGAAAGGAGTGTTGCACAAACCCCCTGCCTTTCAAACCCCCCTTCCAGTGGCATTAACCCCACATCAATCTGCTCAGGCCTCCCAGGAGCTACGGAAAGCTGGCTCACCCTGTGGACTTGCCCTCCAAATGCAGTGTAGCCCCTAATTCCCGACCTCCCAGGGATGTGGGATACAGCTCTTCCCGTCCCCACTAACCAGCTGAGGGGTGTTGAGACACCCATGTAGATACTGGGGAGAAAAATCCTCCCCTGGGAGGGTGGGGAGGCCCTGGCACAGGTTGCCCAGAGAAGCTGTGGCTGCCCCTGGATCCCTGGAAGTGTCCAAGGCCAGGTTGGATGGGACTTGGAACAACCTGGACTAGTGGAAGGTGTCCCTGCCCATGGAACTGGTTGATCTGTGAGGTCCCTTCCAACCCAAACCATTCCGTAATTCTGTATCCACCCTTCATGCCTCAGTTTCCCCCACTTCCAAATGAGACATTCCATGACCCTGGGGGGTTCTTTTTCTCTGAGGGCTTCAGATGTGCTCCAGGAGTCAAACATGGTGTTGTAGAAGTGGGATCTGGGAAGGGGAACAACACCTGGGGGGGTTTAACTGTATTGTGTGGGGTGGTGATGAGCCAAGAGATCACTCTGGAAAGTCACTGCTGGTCCCCTCTTGGCCATCAGAGGGAAACAACCCTTGCAGGATGGGCTCATGTTGTGGAGCTTTGTCCTGGGGCAGACGTGGTGGGTGCCCAAGACGAGGTCCAAGCAGAGTTTGGGGTGCTCCAGAGCGGGGACCCACAGGCAGGGCAGGTTCACCCACCCTTCTCAACAAAGCCCAAGAGAGAACGGGGGTTTGGGTTTGGTTTGTTTGGGAGCTTCAGTGTGTTCTGAAAGCCAAAATGTCCCATTTTCAGGACTAGGGATTGCACTGTTTGAGGGGCTTGCCCAGAAACTCAAAAAACTTGCCCAAAGGCTCTCAGAGCCTTCCTGCAGGAACAAGAGAAAACGGCCTCAGGTTGTGCCAGGGGAGGTTCAGGTTGGGTGTTGGGAAAACTCCTCCATGGAAAGGCCTGTCCAGCCCTGGCACAGGGGTGGAGTCCCCAGGATTTAAAAGCCGCGTGGATGTGGCACTTGGGGGACGTGGGGCAGTGCTGGGGGATGGTTGGATGATTGACCGATGATCTTGGAGGGCTTTTCCGACATAAATGACCCCGTGATTTCCTGATGAAACACAAATCCCTTTCTCCCACCCCCCTCCCTGTGATGTGAGGAGTCACTGCTGCTCCTTGGCCGTGCCGTGTCCAAATCCCTCTTTTCCTTTGGCAGCTCCAGCCCCGGGTCCCAGCTCCTTCCATGTGCTCTGTGCAGATGCTCTTCCCAGCCTGTTTCCATGGAACATTAACATTTAAAACAAGCCCCATCCCGAGCCTCGCTCCGAGGGCCTCGGCAGCATCATGTAAGTAATTTGTTCAACATTGGTGATAATAATCTACACAGAGCCATAAGAACATAAACACAGGCAGGGCTTTGTGTTGTGGGGTTTTTTGTTGTTTTATTTTTTTTCCTCCTTTTTTTTTTAATTTCTTTTTCCTCGGTGTGTGTTTTTTATTTTATTTCCTAAAGGAACCTCTGAGGGGGGAGAGAGAGAGAGAGAGAGAGAAAAAAAAAAAAAAGAGAAAAAGAAAAAAGCCATGAATGATTCATAGATGCAAGGGGGGAAGAAAAGAGGGAGAGAGAGAGAGGGAGAGAAAGAGAGAGAGAGATTAAGAGAGAGGAGCTTCAAAGTGACTGGAGCCGATTTGAAGTCCTGAGCGTTCCTGTGCTGGGCAGACCAGCAATTCACCAGAGAGGCCCCATCAAGCTCCCTCCAGCCCAACCTCATCCTGGCTGCCTCCTCCTCCTCCTCTCCTGCAAACACAGCCTCCAAATCCCAAGTTCAAAGTTCACCCTCTTCTAATGATGGGAAGGCCTCCCAGCCCCTCTGTGAGTGGCATCTGTTTATAGGCACGGCCCTTCCCTGGTGGTTTAGCCTGGCTTAAAATAAAAAAAAAAATAAATAAATGAAATAAAAATATATATTTTCGAGGAGGAAGGGCAGAATGAGATGCAGAGCTCTGTTAAAAATATATTTTTATATATATATGTATATATATAAAAATCTACTGATGGTGAAGCGCCTTTGATTCTGAATATTAAAAAAGCCCCTTAGATTTAAATGTAATGAGAATATTAACACCACTGCCTTGATTTGTATTCACTGGCTACCACAGACAGGCTCTGGGAGCGGGAAAGGAAAATCCAGCTCCTGCCTAGACTGGAGCTGTCACCCTGGGCAGGGAGACAGGGAGCTGGAGGGGCTGGGGGAGGTGGAGGGAGAAATCCTGCCCCTCTGCATCCCACAGGGATGGGGTGGGCACTGCCAGAGTCGGCCCCACGCTGGGGAAGGGGCAGGTGGCACCTGCAGGGTGGTGAAGGCTCAGCATCCTTTGGCAGGGAAATTCGGGCAGTTTGGAATGTGGGTTTGGGTTCATCCAGGGGGAATTGGAAGGAGGTTTGGAGTAGGGGTTGGTCAGGAATTCAGGGAGGGCAGGGTTAGGTGGGATATTGGGAAGGAATTCTTCCCTGGGAGGGTGGGGAGGGGCTGGAATGGATTTCCCAGAGAAGCTGTGGCTGCCCCAGCCCTGAAAGTGTCCCAGACCAGCTTGGACAGGGCTTGGAGCAAGCTGGGCTAGTGGAAGGTGTCCCTGCCCACCACAGGGCGTGGGATGAGATGATCTTTAAGGTTCCTCCCACCCCAAACCATTCCACGATTCCTTACCCTTAGTCTTGAAACAATTAATTTCATTTTAATTTTGTTTAAAGAGCCATGAAACCCTTGCTCCTCCAGTTTGATGTTTTGTAATTGAATCGAGGGCCTGTGCCCTGGTGACAAATCTGGGGGAGGAACGAGGCTTACAAGTCCTGGAAGGGCCATTATTGCTCCTGTGACACCAAAGAAATGGCCCAATAATGAATGGCTGGCACTCTAATTAGCATTACACGCTCACTTTATTTTAATAATCAGAGGCAGTACCATTCACTGGCCAAATGAAACAGTGTGATGTTTTAATACTTCTGAAAAAAAAAAAAAAAAAGAGAGAGAAAAAAAGAAAAGGGCTCAGGACTAATTAGGGGGAGAAGCTGATTTTAGAAGAAACATCTAAAATTGTTGCCTGGCTAAAACAAGGGCTATCAAACACTGCAAATATCCCAATTTGGGAATGAAAAGAACAGAAAAGGAAATCAGGAGCTTGAAAATAAAATGAAAGACAGAAGAAATAATATAGCTGTCCCTCCTGTCAGATCCTAATATGTCATGACATGTCATCAGTAGTCCCATAACTCATTAGTAATATCTAATAGATACTAATAATATTATAGATATTAGTAGATATATCTTGCTCTGACAGAAAGAGAAAGAAATTATATGGAACAAATAATGCTGCCAAAAGTATTAAGCCACAGTTAATATTTAATTTCAAAGTGGATTTTCAGGGATTTCTAACTTATTTTTAGGAAGTGGAATGCTGTAAGCCCGGTGGAAATCAAAATCAAACAAATGTGGGGAAATTTTTCAGTTTTTGATTTGGGCTTTTTCTTTTTTTTTTTTTTTCAGGAGGAAAAAGCTCAGTGCTGAGGTTTTTTTTTAGGAGCCTGGATCCCAGCAGAGCTGAGCAGATCCCAGAACCTTTAATGAGGAGCTGGAGAACGGGCAGAGGTGGGAGATGGAGAGACCTCCCCAAAGTAAGCAGCGCTGTGCAAACACAGGCAGGGCTGTGCAGGAGTTCTGGGGGAAGGAAGGAAGAGTTTGGCTTCCCTTGTTCACACCTTGGCACGTCAGACCTGGACAAGCACTCCCTCCCTCCCAGCCTGACCATGAACTTCCCCCCCACACCCTTCCAGCCAGGTGTGCTGGGACACTCACAGCTCAGGTGGGAAGTGATTTATCCCAACATCAAAATACCAGTGGTGTGAGATCCCAGCTCCCCACAAAGGCAGGAGGGAGAACTTGGACATGGAGCTGCTGGATGAGTCCAGAGGAGGCCACGGAGATGCTGCCAGGGCTGGAGCCCCTCTGCTCTGGAGCCAGGCTGGGACAGCTGGGGGGGTTCACCTGGAGAAGAGAAGGATCCAGGGACATCTGAGAGCCCCTTGCAGGGCCTAAAGGGGCTCCAGGAGAGCTGGAGAGGGACTGGGGACAAGGGATGGAGGGACAGGACACAGGGAATGGCTTCCCAGTGCCAGAGGGCAGGGATAGAGGGGAGATTGGGAAGGAATTGTCCCCTGTGAGGGTGGGCAGGCCCTGGCACAGGTTGCCCAGAGAAGCTGTGGCTGCTCCATCCCTGGAAGTGTCCAAGGCCAGATTGGAGCACCCTGGGCTAGTGGAAGGTGTCCCTGCCCGTGGCAGGGGGTGGATGAGATGAGCTTTAAGCTCCCTCCCAAAACCCAAACCACTCTGTGAAGTTTTCCATGCCCTCCTTAACTGAAAGGATCAAGAGGGGGGACCAAGCCCGACCCTTCTCCTGTTGTGTCACAAGTCCCTTAAAAACATCATCTCTACTCAACAAGTAATGAGCAAGAACTGATGTAAATCTGATTCTATCAACTCCCAGCTCCTCACTCCAGTCTGAGTGAAGCCACAGCCTTTTAGGGAAGCTCTGGAAGTGGTTGAATTCCGTGGTGCTGGGCCAGCAGAGAGCCTGTGTTGCCACTGCCGACTGTAACGTGATTTCCCCCAGAGGAAAATTCCCGCTGCAGTGCCCAGACACACAGGAAAGCACAATTAACTCCACTGGAGGAGCCTTAAGCCCGTTTTCCTTGAGTGTTGTGTAATTAAAACCTCAGCCTTGTTAATACATTAGTGAGATGTTTGCATATAATTCATCAAATGTTTATGAAAATGCGTAACAAATAATCCTGACAAACAAGTTGCTTAATTGAGATAAGGGATGGGAAGCCTTGTGAATTTTTAATAAAAAGGGGGAAGAAAAGCTTGCTACGTTAATCAGACCAAGTTATCTCATTCAATGTTTTCAAGTGGCTTCTCTGGTGCACTTTTTATTTAATGTGTTGCACAGAAGGAAAATCTTGATCCCCCAGTGAGGTTTGCACAGCAGACCCTCCCTTCCAGCAGACAGACCTGATCCACTGTGGATCAAAATCCTAACTTTTTTTTGTTCTGGACAGATCCCAGCATGAAAGCCTGGCTGGGATTTGCCCTTTCTGTGGTGGGAAGAGAAATATCCAGTTGATGCCTGAGTGTCTACTGAGGTCACAGAGCATCACACAATGTGGGGATGAGCTCAGCTTTGTGCTCAGCTCATCTTAGACCACAGAGAAGCAACAGCAGACCAAGAGCCTTTAATTTACCTCAGATCTAATATTTTTCTGCTTCTTTTTGCCTCTTTTAATAATCTTGGGGGTGATTTATTTCAACTCCCACCGAACATCTGAAAATGAGACATCCAAGTCCAAACCACGTTGGACTCCCATAACCTGTCTTTGAGGCCTGGCTTGGAGTCATTTTTCTCTCTCTACTCCTCAGAATCGGTGACAGGGAAGGAGACAGGACCAGCTCAGACCTCAGTTTTTTACATCCAGGTTGCTCCAACCTGGCCTTGGACACTCCCAGGGATCCAGGGGCAGGCACAGCTTCTCTGGGCAACCTGTGCCAGGGCCTGCCCACCCTCCCAGGGAAGGATTCCTTCCCAATATCCCATCTAAGCCTGCCCTCTGGCAGCCATTCTCCTTTGTCCTGTCACTATGTGCTCTTGGAAGTAGGCTCTCTCCATCCTCCTCATGGCATTCTTTCCCACCGTGTCCATCTCCCCATGGAGCAAGAGCTTGTGAGTCCACCCCTCTTGCAGATCCCCCCACGAGCATGAGGAACCTCCACCAGTTGTGTGCCATGAGGAGAGACAACACCACCCCAGATCAGCCTGCTTTGTCTCCTGCAGCTCCTCAGAACCACACTGGGATCACCCAAACATTTAAACCAGTATTCCATGGGAGGAGGGGGTTGCTCAAAAGTGCAACTTTCAAAGGACAGCCTTGAGCTTTCCAATCCCTGATCTGGTGCAAGTTTTAAAAGCAGTGTAATGGTAGAGAGGAGAAGCAGTAAGGCTTGGGAATGAAGAGAAAGAGTAGAAATAAAGGAGAGAATGGATGGAAAAGAAGACCTTAGGGCAGGGAGGGGTGGAATTCACCACCAGTGTTAACAGGAGGCAGCAGTGTCTGGGGAGAAGAGAGGGTTAAACTTGCACACTGAACCACCACGTGCGGATCAGACCACCAGCACATCTTCTTCCTCTGGTCTCCCTGGAAGAGCTTTTGTTACCTCCTTCAGGGTCCTTCTCCACCCCCAGCTCCTGCTGCTGCCCTGGCTGCTCTCAGCCACCCACACCACCCCACCCCACCCAGGCCGTGTGGGCTCCTTCCATGGCTGGCTGGAGGTGACAATTGCCCAGCCCCACCAAAGCCCACCCCGGCACGTTTGCCTGAGCTCCCAGAGAGCTCACCCAGAGCGAGCCAGTGATGAAGAAACAGAGACTACGTGGTTTAAAAAGCTCCCAGCCCAGAGTCAGCATTTCTGCCCTGACCTGCCTCATGTATTATTGAGCACGGGACTTGTTGATGAGCACTTATATTCTCCTCCCGGTGGAGTTGATGATCTTCCTTGCTCTGAACGGCCTCTCCGCTCTCACCCCACACAGCCATGGCCAGCAGGGGTGGAGCAGGGCTGGGATGGTGCTTCCCCACCACCAGGGAGCTCGGGATGGAGGCTGGAGATGTCACGGCTGTGGCCAGCACTGGCCGTGGCCAGGGAAGGAGCTGGGAGGGGGCAGGGATGGGAGAGGGGTCTATGGGAGAGAGGAAAGTGGGAGAAGTGCAGTTGGAAGTGAGTGGTGTTAATGAAATATTCAGCAGTGGTGGGGCTGAACGCATTGCCGAAATTGCAGAAGCAGGGATGATTAATATTTAACAGGGTAAGCTGCCACTTGGCTGCTTTCTGCACAGAGATTCCACCCCCACATGCACACACACCCCCTCGGTCCTTCCTCCCACCCTCTTCTGACTCTCCCAAACTCCTGCCTCCACCACCCTTCAGCTCAAGCCACCAGTGTGGGGTGGCTGGGGGAGGTTCCCCGGTCCCCCCACGGGGTCTGCCCAAGGCAGGACAGGTCCCAGAGCTGCCCGGTCGGAGAAGCACCGGGAGGAGGGGGAAGGTTGTTGAGAGAAAAAGCACATAATTTATTTTTCATGGGGATGGGAGAGCAGGTTGTCCTATTTAGTCACATTAGATGCTCTGTTAACACAACAGGAAGGAAAAAAAAGAAGAAAAAAAAAAGAAAAGAGGGTGAACAAATGTTTATAGGCAAAGAAGGCTGTTCCCTGGGTCTCTGGGAGAAGAGAGGCTGGTCTTCCAGGGGGTTAAGTGTTTTGGCTCCATCTGAGTCTCCCATGGGGTGTCCCATGGAGAGGACGGGCAGTTAAGAAGTCAAGGAGTGTGAGGTCCTTCATCACCTGGTTTGGTGCAGGTGGAATGGCCCAGGGTGTGGGCTGGGATTCGGGACATCCCCACCCATCTCACCCTGTGAGCCCCAGCAGGCTGGAGGAGCTCCCTACAAACTTTGGGACCTGTTGCAAACAGGTTGCCCAGAGAAGCTGTGGCTGCCCCTGGATCCCTGGAAGTGTCCAAGGCCAGGCTGGAGCAACCTGGGCTAGTGGAAGCTATCCCTGCCCATGGCTTTAAGATGAGCTTTAAGGTCCCTTCCAAGCCACAGTGCATTCCATGATCCCGTGGTTCCACCCGCCCCTGTCAGGTTGTTGTTTTATCCAACCAGCGTGGCAAAGGCAGGAATTCCATCCTGCTCCTCCCTTCTGCAGCTGCTCCTGTGTCATGGCAAGGGTTAATCAGGACAGATGCAGCTTGTGAGACCCAGACAGGGGCAGAAGCTGCACCGTCTGTGGCAGGAGGAGGAACCCTGTCCAAAGCCCCCGAACCGGCGAGGACAGACCCCTTGATTTCTATTGTGTAAGTGGGGATTTGTCCAGGGTGGCAGAGCAACAACTAGAATTAGAAAGGAATAAAGAGTGAATTCTTCCTTCATCCCAGGCGTGTTCCCTCCAGGGCAAAGGTCAAGTGCATTGTGTGGCAGTGTTTGGATTCAGAATGGAATAAGTGACAAGGGCGAAAAGCCGGGGCAGGCACAGGGCCTGAATACAGAGCGGGGCAGGGGGAGACACCAGAAATCACTCTGTCACCCTCGGGGTCATTAACATGTGCGACAGGTGACCTCGTGACATGGTACAGGGGCAGTGGAAACGCTGAGGTGAGCCACTGAAATGCTGCCCTGAGTATGTTCAGCTGCTGGTGTTTTCTGAGCCCATTTCTGAGCACAGCTGTGGGTGGAGTGACCAGCGCTCTGGTGAAATGGGGACAGGCTTGTCCTTGCTTGGGTAATTGGCTGGAATTGCTCTCACCTGGGTTCTCTGTTGCTCCATGGGGAAAAGGGGGCTTTGGTAGTGTCTCTCTTCAGGTTTCAGGTGTCCCTGGGTGGATTTTGATTGATTCCAAGATACGCTTTGATGATTCCCAGGTGGGGTTTTTGATGGTTCCAAGGCACATTTGGATGGTTCCTATGAGGATTTTGGGTGATTCGGATTGTTTCTCCATCGCTGCAAGACGCCTGTTTACTCACTGAGGGGCTGTAGTGAGGTCTTGAGACACCTGAAAATCCACGTGGCAGAGCTCTGAATACCCCAACTGCCTTCCTTGTGGTTAATTAGGTTTTAGAGACTCCAGGCACACAGTGGAGAGCTCTCTTCATTTATCTGGTGGGACCCTCTGTTCCCTTGGGAGGTGTCACCTCCTCTTCGGGGTCCTTCCTGGGCAAAGCACCTCTCTTGCAGGTGGCTGGAGTACTAAAGTGAGCCCTGTGCTTGCCAAGGAGAAGGTAGAGAAGATGTTCTCCCCCTGTCATGAGGAAGAACATGTTCTCCTGATGGCGGATACAAAGGCTGATGTCTTCTGCCCTGTCCTGAGCCCTGCAGCTTTGGACAAAGGTTTACTCAAATAAAACATAGGGAAGGAACGTCTCTATAATCCCATTGTGACTTCAGGCTTGACTCTGAAGAGTTCTTTAAACTATTGACTGATTTCATTTATTTATTTACTAGTCAAGAGCTTTTTTGAGGTTCTGTCATCTCTTTCTTAACTAAAATTGAGCTGGGCATTCATTCACTCAGGAGCTGGACTCGATGATCCTTGTGGGTCCCTTCCAGCTCAGCCTAGTTTGTGACTCTGTCTGAACAGCCTTTCTTAGAGCTCAGGTTTTAAGGTCCCTTCCAACTCAGGCCCCCAATTCCCTTGGAGACTGCTCAGTAACCAGCAGCTCAGTGCAGCAAGGAGGGCCAAATTCTGCTCAGGGCTGAGATGCCCCCACAAAGGCCTGGGGTGTGTCTGGCCATCTGCCCTTCATGTCAAGATTTTATCGTGACATACTGACTCAGGCTTCGTGGAGACCTTGACAGAGACCACCCCCAGGCCCAACCTGCCAAGAATCCCCGTGGTAACTCCCCTGGATACAGCGATGAATGTTTGGAAACAACCGATGTGCTCTTCCACCACCACGACCTCTGAGAGTGCCAGGCCTGGAACTCAAGCATCAATAATGGATTACCAAAGTCAACCAGCTGCAAGGGAACCGCTTCTCCCTGCTCAGATAATTCTCCTCCCTGAGAAGAAGAGCTATTGATTTTGCTAGTGATGCTTTCCTCCCCCGTGCCAGGGCGAC
Source organism: Empidonax traillii (assembly GCF_003031625.1). Classification (NCBI taxonomy): domain Eukaryota; kingdom Metazoa; phylum Chordata; class Aves; order Passeriformes; family Tyrannidae; genus Empidonax; species Empidonax traillii. Next base: position 470,482 of record NW_020955576.1, read on the forward strand.
CCCCCACCAGGGCTGGCTGTGACACTGAGCTCCTCCTCATTGCTCCAACCTGGCCTTGGACGCTTCCAGGGATCCAGGGGCAGCCACAGCTTCTCTGGGCATGACAAGGGAGTTTTATATTCGTGGCCTAAGCTGAAAAATCTGTGGCTGTCTGGTTTTGGGCAGGGCTGACATAGGAATCATTCGTGGCACCCGCAAATAGGACACTTCCTTTTCATCTGTTTTCCAGGGGAAGGTGTTTGCACTCACGCAGTTCTTAACCTGCCCTTCCACCCAGTGACACCTGAACTCACTCTCCAGCTTTAGCCACACTTATCTGTGGTTGATAAATGTGATGTCAAAAGCTAGGATGAAATAAAGCAACGGGATGCAACACCCAAACCCCACTAACAGCCTGAGGGAGGACAAACCCACAGCATGTTCAGCCTTAATGGGACACCAGAGAATGAACCTGGGAGAAGAAAGCCACTTGGAAAGCCCTGGGAGGGTGGGGTGCCTTCTAGTCTGAGTTCCCACCACTCCAGACATCAGAGAATCCAACAGCAAGGGGCAAACCTGCAGGGAATTGGGCTTCAGCAGCTCCTCTGCCTGTGGAGCGACTTGTTTTCTTGGAGCACTTTTCATCTCCTCGCAGGCACGAGCTGTGGAAACAAAGGGCTGGATTCGTGACAGGATTTAGGGAGCTGTGACAAAATGGTGGGAGCAAGGGATCCCCTCTGATGTGACAGCCCCCTGGAAGCCAGCAGGGATGGGGTGTGGGACACCAGCGGGGATGGGTGCTGAGCCCTCAGGCTGGGGGAGGGAGGGGACCCTCAGGCTGGATGGGAAGGGGCGTCTTGGGAATCGAAGGAATGAGAATAAATTAATAACCAGGATAACTCCACAGTGCAGGTGGGAAGGAATCCCTGGAATTTGCTAGTTTAGGGCTTCAAAATCATTTCTGGAAAACGCAAAGGAGCAAAACCCCCTCAAACCTCAAAACCCAACCTCTTACCTGCTCCAATACCTGCTTGTCTCCTGGGTCTTCTCCTCTTCAGACCAAGACTCAGCCCTGTGGAAGTTCATTAGGAAGCTTCGTAATGAAGTCACTGCAAATTCAGCATAAACTATAAAAACTTCAGCCTTCAATTCTGGGATCTGCAAAAAAACCCTGCCTGGTAAAAACTCACCCAAGCAGCATCACAGAATCGTGGAATGATTTGGGTTGGGAGGGAGTTTAAACATCATCCCGTTCCAATCCCTTCCACCATCCCAGGTTGTTCCAAGCCCTGTCCAAGCTGGCCTTGGACACTTCCAGTGGTGGGGAAGCCACAGCTTCTCTGGGAAATCATTCCAGGGCCTCCCCACCCTCACAGGAAAGGATTTCTTCCCAGAGGAAGCCACGGAGCTGCTGGATCACCACAGACCTGGCTCCTTGCCACAAGCAGAGCGATGAGTTCCAGAAATCCGGCCAATATCTGCAATCCTTGCTCCAGGTCAGGTGCTCAAGAGGGGAAATCCAATCATTTCGCCCTAGTCAGCCAGTGAAGCACGTGGATCAGTCAATAATTGGCTTTAATTAAGTCAAAGTCGTCTCATTATTACCGTTTTAAAAGGATTCCCTACAAAACCTGCCTGAGGGAATGTCAGGATCAGGGAAGCCTTAAAAAGTGGTTTTATTGGGATATAACTGAAGAGGGGCTGAGATACCAGCACAAGAGAAGGAAAACCAGCAGGACACAACCTCATCAGCTGCTGTGGAGCAGAAGGAACAGGAGTATGAGCTTATCCCAAACTTGAATAAGTCAAAGGAGATCTTTTCTGTGGAAATCTTCGGGCTCAAAGCAGTTCCTGCTCCCTGAGTCTGTTATCCTGTGTTTCCCTGTGTGGGTCCTGCTGGGAATGTGGCTGAACTGCCCCGTTCATGCTGGATTCTGAATCCCAAATGTCTTGTCCAGTCCCTGAGTCCCCTCTCGTGGTGAGTTCCTATGCTCCTGAACACAGAGATAGTTTTTGTGAGACCTCAGGACTTGACCTGCTAAAATTAAATGGCCTTTCTGAGTCTAAGTTTTGACAGGAATGTAAAATATCCAACTGGTCTACCTTTTCTTGCTGATTATTCCTTATCAGGGAACACCCAACCCTTGGGGAATAATAAAAACCCCAACCAAACCTCTTTTTACTTTGATTTCTGTCCTCAAAGAACAAGGACTAAATCACTTATTTTAACCACGAAATGGCTGCAATGTGCTGGTTTTCCCCAGTTTTAATTCACAGACAACTCCTGCTTCCTTCCTCCCTCCCTCCTCACTTACTCACAGTCTCAGTGCCACATCACCAACAAGTTTTCCTTTTTGACTCGTGTGTCTTCTTGAATTAAAAGTGGAACAAGAGGTTTCTGCAAGGAGACTCCTGCCCTGGAAAGCACAGGGAACCAAGTGATAAATTCTCACTTGCTCAAAGCCAGTTGATGCCCTCCCACCCCACCCCACCCCCCAATTTGCATTGCAGTAAATAATTGAAATTTTTACCTCTGTTCTTTTATTTTGTGCCTTTTTTGTTTTGTTTTGTTTTGTTTTAAATCCAACTTAAAAAAATTCCCTGAACTGGGAACTGTTTTATTCCTGAGTGAGACATTTGTATCCAGCAAAATAACAACCTGTAAATAACAATATGAGTGGTTACTGGGGGAAAGAGATGCTTTGGCCCAGGATGCCCAAGGCTGCAGAACATGAGGAGGTACCCTGAGGAGAATCCTGCTTTTTCATCTCTGCACCCTGACATAGCCTTGGGCATTTTGGCAGGAAAAGCCCAACCTCCCTGAATCCTGTGGCTCAAGGAATATGCAATTCATTAAAAATTGTGATCAGCCAAACACAAACTTTTTGTTGGACTCAGCTCAGGAGCAACCCCATGAAACCCCAAAGTCTGTGGGGCAGATAAAAATGATTTATTTTCCAGTTCCTGGGAAATCCAGGATTTTGTTGCAATAGATGGAAGAACAACCCCTTTGGCAGGTGTTTTTTTTTTCATCTGCCTCACACTTCACAACCCAGGCTGAGTGAATCAGCTCTGGGCAGCGCTGCTGTCCCTCCCCATGGGTTGCAGTGGGATATTTAGACTCATTTTTGGGTGGGTGAGGCTCATTTTGCCTGTGAGGCTCTAAGAAAGACCTCTGGCCTGCAATGTCACTGCCAGAATTAGTTGGGAGGATGCCTGGTGACACCAGCATTCCCAATCTGTCCCATCAGGCGTTGTGCCAGTGGGTGAAGCCACCTGGTCATCCTGAGAGCAGAAGCAGCTGAGCCACTTATGCCATGGGCAGAACAAGAAGTTTGGGTCATTATCAGACCCAGAAAGTCCCCCAGTTCCTCCTTCCCTCTGGTTATCTGTGGAGTTCCACCATTCCTCGCTCCAACCCCCTCAAACTGCTGCTGAAGCCCAGCTGCCCGTCACGGTGTTTTCCTTCTGAGGGCTCTTGGCTCTGGCATCTGCCACATCTGGTGATCCCTTCTGTCCACACCAGGAGTTTGAGCTCCAGCCAGGAGCTCCTCAGTCATTTGGCTGGGCCACTCTCCAAGAAATGCAGTCAGTGATAAACAGCTTGAGCCATCCCCACACCAGAGCACGTCAGGTCAGGGGTGGGGCCGTGCTGGTTCTCACCTTTCCTTCTACTGGTGCTGCAAGAGAATCACAGAATCAGAGAATTACAGAATCACAGAATCAGCTGGGTTGGAAAAGACCTCTGAGATCATCAAGTCCAACCCTTGATCCAACCTTGCTGTGGTTCCCAGCCCACGGCACTGATGCCACATCCAGTCTCACCTCAAACACCTCCAGGGATGGAGAATCCACCAGCTCTCTGGGCAGCCCATTCCAATGGCTGGTCACTCTCTCTGTAAAAAGTTTTTTCCTCATATCCAACCCAAACCTCCCCTGGCACAGCTTGAGACCAAGCCCTCTTGTCCTGCTGCTCGTTCCTGGGAGAAGAGACCAACCCCACCTGGCTCCCCCCTCCTGTGATGAGGTCTCCCCTGAGCCTCCCCTTCTCCAGGCTAAGAAGATGAGGCAGAGCCCTGACCCCACCCCTTGGGATGTTCCTGCAGTCCCTCACCTTGCCGAGGGTCCCCGGGGCAAACCTCAGAGAGCCCCTCCACCCTGGGCAAAGCTGGAGCAAAGCAGACCGTGTGCCCACCCTCTCCCCCTGCCCCAGCAGCGACCACCTCTGCTGCTGGAAGCAGCTGGATTTTGGCAGGTTCCTGCAAGGGAAAGGAGAGCTTTTTTTTTTTTTTTTTTCCTTCTTCTTCTTCTCCTTCTTCTCCTCCTGCATTTTGATGGGGCTGGAGATCTCTCGGAGGAAGCCGCTCTTCCCTCTTTATCAATTAGGAGCACACACACACACACGCACACGCGCGCTCCCCGCCCCTGCTCTGCTTCCCTCCCAGCTCCCCTCGGCTGCCGCTTTCAGACAAAGATGTGTGAGTTCTTTGATCTGCCTGGCAGCCACCACTGGGGGATTGGCTCGGAGGTTAATTACACACAGGCCGGCTCGGGCTGTGGCAGGGAGCCATTCGGCTGGAGAGGGAGCTGTCCCTTCTCCCCCTCCCCCCGGCTACAAACTTCAAGGGGACAGGAGGGCAGGGAAGGTACCACTGAAACCCCTTTTGATATGACAAACGGGCTCCTTGCTTGCCTCTCTGGTTCTTGTTTTGTTTGTCTAACTGGTGTTTGAAATATGGATGAGCTCTCAGTCCTGAGGGTCCAGCCACCGTCTTAACAAAACCTTGTCGTCTTCTTTCCAGTTCCTGCCTGGGCAGAGCTGGAGTTGAGCTCTCCTGTCTGTCTGTCTGTCTGTCTGTCTTTCCTGTCCATGTGTCCTTGTCCAGGAGCCCTCTGCCCACCTGTCCATCTCCCAGGGGGAGGCAGAGGCGGGGCCCTGTGCTCAGCCCTCTCTGCAGCAGTGGCAGGAGCAGGAGCCTCACCCATCAGAGGAACCTCTCTGGAGCCAATGCCTGGCACACGGGAGGTTTGCATTCCATCCCTCTCTCCCCCTGCCCCTGACTTGCTCTGTGATTATCTTCTCATTTTCCCTTTCCTTCTTTTAAAGCCACTTAAATCCCCCTGTGCCTCAGTTTCCCGGTCTCCACGAAAAAAAACCCACAAGGAACATTTATCCTCTCCTCAGGGTTGTATTGAGGCTGATTGATTAGTTTGCTTGTCCAGCATCCCAAGCAAAGCAGCGCCACACAGGAGAGCTGTTGGTGTAATCCCCCCTGCATCAGCCAAAGCCTGCCCAAAAGGAGCTTACACAGACGCTCCAGGGCAGGATGAGGTTGGATTTCAGTTGGATTTCAGTGGCTCATCAGCCCCTCCCTCGGCTTCTGGGCTCCCCCACCTTATCTCAGGGTGGGCTGGGGTTGAAGTGAGCAGAGGGAATTTTGGGCAATGAGATCAACCCTTCAGCAAGGTCATAGAATCACTGAATTATAGAATGTTAAGGGGATGGAAAGGACCTTGAAGAGCATCTAGTCCCATTCCACCCCTGCCATGGACAGGGACACCTCCCACCAGCCCAGGTTGCTCCAGCCTGGCCTTGGACACTTCCAGGGATCCAGGGGCAGCCACAGCTTCTCTGGGCAACCTGGGCCAGGGCCTCCCCACCCTCACAGGGAACAATTCCTTCCTGATATCTGACCTAAATTTCCCCTCTTTCAGTTTGTACCATCAGAGGTGGGCAGCAGCCTGTGCCCTCAAGGGCGTCACCCCACAGAACACAGCCCCGAGCTCGGAGCTGGGCAGATTTAGGGCAAGATCCAAATTCCTCACACAAAATGCCATCAAGAACCAGCTCTACTGTCTGTCAGTGAAAAAAATATCAATGATCTGGGGCCAAAGAGGCCTGTTTGAGAACGTGAACCAAGCCAACATGTGCCTGTTGCGGAGGTGAGCAGAGCCTGGGGCCAAGCGAGCAGAGGACACGCAGCAGCACCTTCACCTTTGCTGGCAGGTGGATGTCCAAATGTGGCTTCTCCTTGGACCCATGGGGACATCTCAAGCCCACCAACACCCCCGTGTCTTTTGAGTGATGTCTTAGATGCAGGGGCTGCTGCTTTGCCCAGCAAAACATTGGTTTCCTTGGTTAAAGTGCCAAGGAGCTGGAATTCAACCTCCTCCTCCGTTCCCTCTCCCTTCCCTCACCACCCCTGGCTGGAGGGGAGGCATCTCAGCTCTTTCTCCATCCACCCACCCACCCACCCATCCATCCATCCATCCATCCATCCATCCATCCATCCATCCATCCATCCATCCATCCCTCCCTCCATCCCTCCCTCCCTCCCTCCATCCATCCACACCAAGGGTGACCCCACAGGCACTGAGGGGTTGAGGAGCAGCCCCCAGGGTGGTGTGTGGGAGGGAGGGAAGGAGCTGTGAGCCCCTCAGATCCAGCTGAGCTGCCTGTCTTGGCCACCCTGTGCCTCCTGACCCTCTCCCCCAGCCACCCCACTGATATATATAAGGAGGGGAGGTTCCTTTCAAACTTTCCTGGGGCAAGAGAGGGAAAAGATGGGTTTAGTCAGCCCAGGAATGTTTTTCCAGCATCAAGTTCACTTCATCCATCTCCTACTGGCACTGATAGGAGATGATCCCATGGTGGGGAGGTATCATTTGTAGCCACTGAAGCACAGAAAGGGCAGGCAATGGAAGAGCACAGTAAAGAAGAGTTTGGCTGCTCTCAGAGCAGCTTTTGGAGACGTGGAGTCTTCCTCAGAACTTGTTAAACACCCTCTGAAGGGGCTTTTCTTCCTCTGTTTTCTATGGGAGATCAGTTCACAACCTCAATTCAACCCTCCTGCTCCTCTCCCTGCCCACAGGCCCGGCCCTGGTTTGGCAGCTCTGGACTGACCTCTGCTCTATGCAGAGAGCCTGTCATGGTGGAGGGGGTCTCTCAGAGCCCTGCAGGACCCCCAGCTCTCCCCACCTGCCTCCAGGGTCTCACAGGTCAGCCAGCGACTCAGCCGAGGGGTGTTATCCACCATTTACCCACGAAATGTTTCTCCTCAAGTCATCTGCAAACGACTGCATTGAATAACGCATCTCAAAAGTTGCTTTCTGCTTGGATGAATTTCCTCGATCTTTTACACCTTTCACTTGGCCAGAGGGTCTCTGTGACTTTGAGGGCAGCGTGGCAGGGGGGAGATCTGAGGAGATGGGCCGTGAGGGGAGCAGGTCCCCTCCCTGTGGGCTCTGGGGAGCGGGGCAGGTCAGCAGTGCCCACAGCAGCAGCTGGGCTGGGCAGACACAGCACTAGAAACTGCCCTTGTGACAAGCCCAGCAAGCTGTCACTGGGCTGTCTGGAGCTGGAGCCTCTTCCTCACCCTCTCCCACAAGTCCCAGCCCTGAGGTTGTGCTAAGTGAGGTCTCACCCCCCTCTGTGACCTGGGGAACCCCTGGAGGATCAGCCCCTGTGGGCTGGTTCCAGGGAGGGAATGGTTAATCTGAAGCCTTCAACCCTGGTGGGCTTTTTTTTTTTTTTTCCTTTTTCTTTTTTTTTTCTGGAATAATGAGAAGTGGAGTGTGCACATGGCAGTGTGATTATTACCTGTTTATTTTTTCATGAGGCTTCTCCACTGTGTGTCACTCTAGTGTCATCATCCATAAACACATTGATTTAACCATTACTGGGGAACTGCACTCGCCTGCTCCACAGCCTGGATCCCTGTCCCAGGGGGGCTTGGAGCAGCAGAGGGGGCTTGGAGCTCATCCCCAGGCTCTGCTTCACCCCTCCAGTTGGATTCACCCCTTCTCTACCTCCTCTCTTTCCCTTCACCCCTTTCTTTCCTCTTCTCACCTCCTG
>NW_020955576.1:478336-479549 GCF_003031625.1 Empidonax traillii
TTACTGGGGAACTGCACTCGCCTGCTCCACAGCCTGGATCCCTGTCCCAGGGGGGCTTGGAGCAGCAGAGGGGGCTTGGAGCTCATCCCCAGGCTCTGCTTCACCCCTCCAGTTGGATTCACCCCTTCTCTACCTCCTCTCTTTCCCTTCACCCCTTTCTTTCCTCTTCTCACCTCCTGCTCCGCCTTCCGCTCCCACTCAGCTTTCTGGCCCCTCCATCTGCACTCAGGAGCAGGTGAAGAACATTCCACCTGCTGCTCCAGCCTCAAGCTCAGCTCCAAACATCTCCCCTCATGTTCTGAGTGCACCATCAGGCACTGCTTGAGGAGTATCCCTTCATCCCTTCATCCCTGCACAGCCACGAGGGATTCTCCTCAGGGAGCTTTCCTACAGAAGTTTCCAGCACACAGCACCAGTGGTGACAAGAGGTGGCCATACCCCTGTGGGCCTGGAGGGTGGGATTCACCTCCTCTCCCTCCAAAGGGGGGTGACAAATTAACCTGCTCTATTTTTTTGGCATTCTCTGAGAAAGCAGGGATGTCCTGAGGGGGATCTTCCTCTCCTGTCTCTCTCTGCCTGTAAAACACCCCTCTGTGTCATAGGATCATGGAATGGTTTGGGTTGGGAGAGTTCTTAAAGCTCATCCAGTTCCACCTCCTGCCATGGGCAGGGAGAGCTTCCACTAGCCCAGGTTGCTCCAACCTGGCCTTGGACACGAGCGTTTTAAAGGACATAATTCAGACCTTTGCACCCAAAGTGGGCACAGAGCCCAAAAGGAGGCAACAAAGATGGGGAAGGGCCTTGATTTGAAGCCGTGTGAAGGCACTGAGGGCACTCGGTGTGTTCAGATGGAGAAGAGGAGACTGAGGAGAGAGCTCATTGCAGTTCCAACTGCCTGGGCAGGGGCAGAAGAGGGGTAGGACTGAGCTCTGCTCTGGGGGCAGCAGGGACAGCCCCCAGGGAATGGCTGGAGCTGTGTCAGGGCAGGCTCAGAGTGGATCTCAGCGAAAGGTTCTTCCCCCAGAGGGTGGTTGGCACTGAACAGGCTCCCCAGGGCAGTGGGCACAGCCCCAAGGCTGCCAGAGCTGCAGGAGGGTTGGGATGATCCTCTGGGGATGGGCCTGTGCAGGGCTGAGGGTTGAACTAAACATCCTCCAGAGCACGGCAGAAGGCCTTGTGTGTGAAGGCCAGTGAGGAATTCCTGCCTCTAGAA